>NW_015170307.1:62313-112381 GCF_001447785.1 Gekko japonicus | reverse complement strand
ACCCGGCGGTTGTATACAGTGTAACGTGAGCCAACACCCGGTGTGTTGTTAACATTTCAGAAATGACTCCATTCCAGAAATGACTTAATCCAACTTTGTCTTCCCACTCCATCTCCCCCTCTTCCTTCCCCTCTCCCTGAGCGTTGTTCTTTCTTCTTGTTCAGCGATGATTCAAGGATGGGAAGCAAAGTTGGATTCAGCGTTGCTTGAAGGCAAGGCGTGCCTTTTCTTCTTGGCGTTGGCAGAGGTACCAAGGATGAAAAGAGTCGCTTCTCATAAAAAGGGGAAGGCTGGTGAATCTCATGGAAGGCCTGATAACATCTCTGGGGCTTACCCAGGCGAAGCAATTAGAGGATTAGAATGAACAAACGGCACCTAAATGCCTCTTAGTCATGATGGACGGAGTTGGGCAGGGAGGGGTTAGGTAAAAAAGCAGGCCCCTAATAAAGTTCTGAGGATCATAATCAGTCAACTTTGGTCGGTAATGGCAATCTTGCTTCCCTCTTTTTGGAAAGAAATATTTCTAATGCCTGAGAGTTTCCAGAGGCAAGTGCCCCTACCGTTTTTAGGAAAACGTAAACCTTGGAGATTTTTATTGAGCAATGCTGGGAAGTCCCCGGGGCAAAATTCCATTTAAAAAGCAGCAATATTTATTCATTTAGATTTCTATCTTACACACATCCCAAATATTTGGAAAACCCCAGATTTCTCCAAAATAAGAAGAGCCCTGCTCGGTTGGACCAATGGTCCATTTTCTCTATCATCTTGTCATTGAGCAAACTTCAGAGGACGGCGGAAGACAGGAAGGCCTGGCGTGATCTGGTCCATGGGGTCGCGAAGAGTTGGACTCGACTGTGCGACTGAACAACAACAACAACTTGTCATTCAGAGTATCCAGCCACCAAAGTTCTCCCCAGGGCATAAAGGCAGCATCTTTCCCTCCCTTCTACCTCCCCAATTATTTGTGTTAAGTGGTATACTGCCTTTGAACAGGGAGGTTCACTTTAGCCATTGGGGCCAATAGACTTGTCCTCCATGAATTTCTTTAATTCCATTTTTAAATCTATTTAAAAACTATCTTACTCATCAACTATTTAAAACTATTTTACTCATCAAAGTCAAGGAACATGACGCAGGAAGTATAAGATACTGGCAGCAATCCTATATGTTCTTTCCTGGAAGTAAGCCCCACTGAACACAGTGGGACTTACTTTTGAGTAGACAGGCATTAGCTTGCACTGTAAATAATATTCTGGAAACCTTTTATTTATTTATTTATTTTATTTATTTCAAGTATTTCTACCCCGCCCTACCCCGCGAGCGGGCTCAGGGCGGCTTACAGGGGCATAAGCCCAACATAAAATCATTAAAATCCAATAAGATCACAGAATACAATCAGTAGTATACTATTAATAATAATAAAGTGCTTTAAGTTCCTTAAGTTCCAAGGTGGTCTGCAGTTGACTCTGCAGTTGGCGCCCACAAGAAATAACCCTGCCAGCGTTAGTTGTATCATACTGGCAGTATTGGTCCAAGCTAATCGGCTGGTCTTGCCGCCATGTAGTGCACCCTGCCGCTGGGCTATCAAAGGCGATCCGACTGAGATAGTATTTCCACCGTTGGTGGTGGTGGAGAGCGGCGGCCCCTACATAAAAGCCTGGTGGAAGAGCTCCGTCTTGCAGGCCCTGCGGAATTGCATAAGGTCCCGCAGGGCCCTGATCTCCTCCGGGAGCTCATTCCACCAGGTAGGGGCCGCCACTGAGAAGGATCTAGCCCTTGTCGCAGCCTCTCGGGAATCCGGAACCACTAAACGGTTCTGGGTCCCCGACCGAAGTGCTCTTGGGGGTATGTATGGGGAAAGGCGGTCCCTCAGGTAGGTCGGACCCAGGCCATATAGGGCTTTATAGGTAAGTACCAGCACTTTGAAGCGGATTCCGTATGCTATAGGCAGCCAGTGCAGTGCCTTCAACCCAGGCTTGATGTGCTCCCACCTGGGGAGGCCCATCAGCAGCCTAGCCGCCGCATTCTGCACCAGCTGCAGCCTCCGGATCAACGACAAAGGCAGCCCCATGTAGAGAGCGTTACAGTAGTCTAGCCTTGAGGTGACCGTCGCAGTGTAGAACTCTTATTGTTGGGGAAATTATTTTTGACAGAACAGGAGACACATAAGACCTGGGATCCATCAGCTGCAAGCATGTAACAGGAAGTCACATGACATCAGAGTCATACGGCAGGAAGAAGAGGAGCAAAGTTGACCTCACTGGTGTCAAGGATAGGAGTGCGGCCAACAGACCAAGAGAACCAACACCAGGAGGTATATCATGGTGAGAAGCAAGCCAAGGGTCATTCATGGAAGAATCCTTTCTATCATTTGGGGAAGGGCCAGTGGCTCAGTGCTAGAGCATCTGCTTGGTATGCAGAAGGTCCCAGGTTCAATCCCCAGCATCCTCAGTTAAAAGGGTCTGGCAGCAGGTGATGTGACAATCCTCCACCCGAGACCCGCTGCCAATCTGAGTAGACAATGCTGATCTTGATGGACCGATGGTCAGTATAAGTCAGCTTCATATGTTCATTTGACTTTGCCTGTTGCTCCTCTCATCATCAGAACATAAGATAAGCCAATGCTGGACCAGGCCAGTGGCCCATCCAGTCCAACACTCAGTCACACAGTGGCCAAAAATACCAGGTGCCATCAGGAGGTCCAGCAGTGGGGCCAGGACACTAGAAGCTCTCCCACTGTTTATTGAGCAATGCTCTCAAAGAGAGGCAGGAGGAATGGCACCTATGTTCTCTGCATATACAAACTAGCAGAAAGTTCTTCCAAAAGGCAGCAAAATAAATATCCTGTTTGACTCACTCCCCCATTTCCCTGAAGGTCAAAAGTGAAAGGCCAGAGGACTGAAATTTTGTCTGTCCACTAACCTCAGATAATATGAGCCAATATTGCATGCTTTTATCAGCTTGGACTGATTTGCCAACTACTCCCATTCCTGGATTTACTCCTGTTCCTGGATTTAGACTGGAGTAACTCACCATTGGATTGCACTGTCGGTGTTTGTGGACTGGGAACCACCGCATTGCAGCCCCAGTCTAGGGAAAAAAACCTGGCAGAAACGTCAGACAGGGAAGGCTAAGGTGCAGCTGTGGAAAGTGTGGACTTCTCATCTCCCCTCCCCATCACCAGCAGTGAAAAGGATAACTTGCAGGCAGGAAGGCAGCATGGAAGAACTGCACTTTGCCTTGTGAGAATTATCCCTGTGTGAAAGAACCCCAGTCAGACCTCTTTATGTGGCAGAGTCAGCAGGACCCATTAGCTAGCTTGTACCAGGTCCATCCTTGTATCTCAGGGTCCAACAGACTGAGCCAGGTGAGACAATGACTTGCCTTTAAGAGGCTTGTACCTTACATAGGCTAGCCTGATCTCAGATCTCTGAAACGAAGCAGGGTTAGCCCTGGTTCTTACTTGGATGCAGGGCCAGTGCTAACATTAGGCCAACTAGGCAACCGCGTAGAGTGCAGACCTCAGAGGGGCACAGAACTGACAATCAGCATTAGGGTGTGAAATCTGTCACACGTCTATCAGGTGTATATTTTCTAGTAAAAAGGAAGGAAGTTGAGGCAAACAGTGGGAATCCTGTCATAGATCTTCCAAGGGTGAATTCTCTATGCAGTTGGTTAGAACAGGATTAGCAGTTAGCAGGAGAGGGGGGAGTGAAATCATGTAAACAGAGGGTGAGATTAAGAAATGAAGGGATTTTTAAAAAGGTGTTGTAGCAGGCTCAGAAATTTTAAAAAAAGACAGAAGAACAGGACAGTGTTTCACATTAGTCCTGTAGAACTCTTATTGTTGGGGAAATTATTTTTGACAGAACAGGAGACACATAATAAGGAATTTAGATCCAGAGGTAAGTGAGCACAAGTCTTCTTTGGTTAATATATGCGAACCCATAGGAATCTTATCCACAGAAGGGAGGCTTGTGGTGTTTTGTGTTTGCTCTGAAGACTGAAAGTTGCTGGGAGAGGATCCTACCTGTGGGCACCTTAGGGATCATGCCACTGTTGCTTGAGCCTACGTTTGTTCACTTAGAAAAGAACCCTATGCACTTATTTATTTTATTCACTTTATATATGGTCTGCCTTTCTCACTGAGACTCAAAATGGGTCACACAGTGTAAGTCGATGCAATAATTCACATGAGACATCTAATAAACAATGCAGTAAAACTAGGATTACAGCAATTTGAAACAGAGCAAAAATAATTATGCTTGGTATGTCACACAATGCAGAACATGATATGACAAAGGTAGAAAGCAACCTAACCCTAACCCCTGAGACAAACCAGTCTCAACCTTGGGTACATTGCAAGAATAGAGACTCAGCAGGTGCACACTTCTTCATATATGTTGAAACAGATTTCCTCAAATTATACATGCAGGTAGGGGGAGTTAGTTGTCAGGAAGAGATTATTGGAGTCAAGATGCATAAGTACCCGAGCAATAAATATAGCAAGATTGGAATAACAATATGGTAGGACATGTAAATAGCAGTTCTCCACGTAGGACAAGAAGGCCAAGTCTTACGCCAAAGGATAAATGGACCCAAATCTGACGTCAAGAATCACAAAACTGAGAAAACTGTAGGAGAACTACTGTTTCAAAAGAGGCTACTTGGATTGGCAGCTATATCAGTTGAACATGCCGAAGCATCAGCACTTGACCTGAAGGAATTGGTGACCAAATTTACAAAGGAAAAGGCACGCAAAATGAGATTTTGATGTGCCTGAAATGGAAACATTCAAGAGACTTAAATTTAAACATCACAAATCACAGGATTATTCAAACTGATTTGCAGTTTGTGTGCTAAAACTGTTCTCTGTTTGAAAAAGAAAATCAACGATTGCTGTATTACTTATTCTCACATTTTTTTAAAAAAAAATAGCACTTTCAGGTTTTGTGCTTTTCATTTTTCCTACAGTGCGTCTGTTTTTTAAAATTGGTTAGCAGTGGGGGGGGGGCGCAAGTAGTTAGCCTTGCCTAGGGCGCAAAAAAGCCTGGCACCAGCCCTGCTTGGATGGGAGACCACCCAAGAAGTCCAGGGTTGCTACACAGGGGCAGGTCTCTGGCCCTGAAAACCCCATGGGGGTCACCATAAACTGTCTACAACCTGATGGCACTTTCCACCAGTACCTTACATAGATCTGTTAAAAGAATGAAGACGTTTGCTGTAGAGGCCTGTGATGAGAGGTTGACAAGGGCCTTCTTCTAAACTGGCCTAGGTGTCAAGAGCCAGTTTGGTGTAGAGGTTAAGTGCGCGGACTCTAATCTGGGAGAACCGGGCTTGATTTCCCACTCCACCACTTGCGTCTGCTGGATGACCTTGGGCAAGCCATAGTTCTGTCAGAGCTGTTCTTGAAAAGAGCTCTCTCGGCCCCACCGACCTCACCGGGTGTGTGTTCTGGGGAGAGGAAGGAGTTTGTAAGCCGCTCTGAGACTCCTTCGGGCAGTGAAGGGCGGGGTATAAACCCAATCTCTTCTTCTTCAAGCGTCACAGCACACGATCTGAAGCTGCCGTTGCTCTAAGATGCAACAGCGAGATTGATTTCTGTGTTACCCACAAGGAACGTAGAGCACTTGTCTTGGATGCTTACCAATACATTCCCAAACTACGCACAACCTGTGGTTCTTATCTTTGAAGCCCTTTATGGTCTTGGCCCAGGGTATGTGAAGGAATGTAAAACATATCCTATTAAAATCTGCCGCTCTTGGTGGTCCCGTCTGATATTAGGCTGGAGGCCACCACCAAACAGGATTTCTCACCATTGGATTTCAGTCTACGTAACTTTGGAGCTGGGTGCCCAATGCCTTTAAGAGAGCCCCGGGGCCTGATTTCACCACCCAGGTCTCTGGTAATTAGCACACCTGGGAGATGTTGTCTGTGCTTTAGTTCTTTATCTCGCTGTGCCATTCTTTGGGCAAATTTGATTTTATCGTTTTATTATAAGTCGTACTTCTTATGTTCCCTGCTTCATGAGCATTTGCCGAAAAGCAAGCCATAGAGCGAGGGAACAAATTTAGAGTCCCGTGGTACCTTTAAGACCAACAAAGTTTTATTCAAGGTGTGAGCTTTCATGTGCACGGACACTTTTTCAGATACATTGTGCGTGCACACAAAAGCTCACACCTTGAATAAAACTTTGTTGGTCTTAAAAGTGCCACGGGACTCTAAATTTGTTCTACTGCTTCAGACCAACACAGCTGACCACCTGGATCTATCTTCCCAGAGAGAGGGGTAACTTTTCTTTGCTTCATCTCCTGCATTGTGGCTCAGATGAATTGTGTGGCTACCCTATGCCCAACAGAAGTACCATTTTCCCAGCTTTGCAACACAGGCTGTGGTATTGTTCAAAGATGTTGAGTGGAAGAGAGCAGCTAGCAAATGGTACAAGCCCGTGTGCCCCTTTTTGGCATAAGCCATTGGAAATACCCAAGTACAAACATGATCCAGTGCCAAATGCTCTTCCAGAGGGGGTTTGGGAGCTGGCATAGAATAGCATAAAAGAATGAGCTCTAATCTGCAAGGTAGCCAATCCCAATCACATCTCTGCCATAGATTTTCAGCACAGCAAGTGCTATCAAAATGGTAAGCAAGCATTATAAGAAGAAGAGTTGTTTTTTATACCCCGCTGTTCACTACTCAAAGAAGCCTCAAAGCAGCTTACAATCACCTTCCCTTCCTCTCCCCACAACAGACACCCTGTGAGGTAGGTGGGGCTGAGAGAGCTCTGAGAGAACTGTGACTGGCCCAAGGTCACCCAGCTGGCTTCATGTGCAGGAGTGGGGAATCAAACCCGGTTCTCCAGATTAGAGTTCTCCGCTCTTAACCACTATGAAGAGGAAGAGAAGAGATTGGATTTATACCCCACCCTGCACTACTCAAAGGTGTCTCAGAGCGGCTTGCAAACTCCTTTCCCTCCCTACAACAGACACCCTGTGAGGTAGGTGGGGCTGAGAGAGCTCTGACAGTAACTGCTCTTTTCCAAGAACAGCTCTTATCAGAGCTACAGCTTGCCCAAGGTCATCCAGCCAGGTGCAAGTGGAGGAGTGGGGGAATCAAACCCGGTCAAGTGTGGTGTAGTGGTCAGGGTGTTTAGTGAGGACATAGACACATATAGGTTTATTTAATGAACAGATACGTAGTTCTGTATCTAGAGCCCAGCTGCCTATACTCTTTTGTGACCATTCCACCCTGGTCTACTGGGATTTCTATGTAAGATCACACCACCACTGGCGCTTTATTTTGTTATTGTATATAATTTTTACGATGTCTACAATTTGTGTTTTAACGTATTTTAACTTTTAAGGTAAGCTGCCCTGAGCCTGCCTTGGTGGGGAGAGTGGGGTGTAAATTGAATTAAATAATTAAATGAAGACATGGTATCCCTTGCTGGGCAGAGTCAAGACTGCAGATGGGTGGAAGATCTGTATGTCTGAGACTTGGTGTTGTTTTGTGTAATTCTTAAAGGACTTCCTATATATAGTTTCATGTGACACTAGCTGTGTCGGTCTGCAGTAGAAATGCAAGACTGAAGTCCAGGATCGCAGCAAAGGGGGACTGTTTTCTTGCCGTCTTGACCGGTTTTAACTTTTTGTTTATGGTCAGTCATTTTGATTATATATTATTTGATTGTATATTACTTGTAATTTTAATCTCTGTTGTAAATCGCCGTTGTAAAGTAGAAGGGAGGGAGGGAGAAGGCCACAGTGTTCCCTCTAAGCTGAGTTAGTGTGAGCTAGCTCACATTTCTTTAGCCTCCGGCTCACACATTTTTGTCTTAGCTCAGGAAGGATGGCTACAGAGAAAACTAATTTATGCAGCAGCCAAATTGCTCGCTCGCAACTTTAATGCCTGTAGCTCACAAAGTAGAATTTTTGCTCACAAGATTCGACAGCTTAGAGGGAACATTGGAGATAGGCTGCCAGTTTACTGTATGCAAATAATTTTTTTCCCATGGGAGAGCATTCCGACTTGCCATTCCCCCTCCCCCCTGTGCAGGTTGAAGTGGTATGGTCCAAGCAGAACTTTGGTTGCCCCAACTCCAGGGAACATCCTTTGCTTTCCAGTCCAGCATGAGAACTGACTTGTGCCACTGTGGGCATCAGGGTTCAACCTCTAGTCACTCCGAAGTGGAAGCAAGGGCCTCTCCATCCTTTGCCCACCCGGCATTTACTCTCAGCAGTGCCCCGGAGACGACTGCCCCTATCCCAGAGCCCTTCACTTTGCAAGGGGAGGATGAACAAAGGAATGGTGCCTCGCCAGAGAGCAGGAACCCCTGAAATGTGTTCATTTATTTTACTGAGAAGAGGCATATGCAGCCTCTCCCGATACTGATTGAGGCAGTTTACTCTAGTTCCATTCCTCGATTGCACAACAGTTTGCTCCCAATTATATTTAATCAGAGGAGTGCTAATTAGGGGGGAAAACAATTACATGGGAAAAAGAGCAAACCAAAGCAAATCAGAAAGCATCCACCACCTGCCTATTATCCAGTTTCCAGGCAAAAAGCCACTGATCTGCTCCAAGCCTCTGGATGTATTCCTAACCTCATGCCCCCCCAAGCCCTTGTTAGGCCAGTCGTTTACACTCCCATTAAAAGTCCATGGTTAGTAAAGAGAACCTCCATATTCAGAGGCAATAAACTTTTGAATCTCCATGCTAGGAAGCAGCATCGGGGAAGGCCTCAGCCTGAATGCCTTGTTGTTGGCCACTGCGTGACACTGGATGCTGGACTGGATGGACCACTGATCCAGCAGGGCTATGAAGAAAAGTTAAAGTGCTTGGGGCTCTTTAGTTTGGAGAAACGACGGTTGAGAGATGACATAATCGAGGTTTATAAGATTATGCATGGGATAGAGCAGGTTGGGAAAGAAGTACTTTTCTCCCTTTCTCACAATACAAGAACTCGTGGGCACTCAATGAAATTGCTGAGCAGTCGGGTTAGAACGGATAAAAGGAAGTACTTCTTCACCCAAAGAGTGATTAACACATGGAATTCACTGCCACAGGAAGTGGTGGCGGCTACAAGTGTCGATAGCTTCAAGAGGGAATTAGGTAAACGTAGAGCAGAGGTCCATCAGTAGCTATTAGCCACAAGTTATAGATAGGAACTCTGGGGCTAGTGATGCTCTGTATTCTTGGTGCTTGGGAGGGGAGCCAACAGTGGGAGAGCTTCTAGTGTCCTGGCCCCACTGCTGGACCTCCTGATGGCACCTGGTATTTTTGGCCACTGTGTGACAGACTGTTGGACTGGATGGGCCATTGGCCTGATCCAACATTGGCTTCTCTTATGTTCTTATGTTCTTATCCGCTGCCAAGCTGGCTGCATTGCTGTAAGTTAGTCCCCCGTGATGGGGGAACTATTGGAAATACAGTTCTGAGCTTTAGTACAGCCATTATTTATAAGGAGCAATAAAACTGACAAGACAAGCCTCTGACCTAGAGAGAGAGTTGACCCAGAGAAAGCTTGAAAGCTAGCCTTCATTCTTATCTTATGAAGATAGCTAGTCTGCATATCTCCCTGCCTTAAATGGACAGAGCCTCCTTTACCCACATCATCAAAATGACTGGAGCCTAAATCATGAAAACCAAAGCTGTAAAACTTGCCATAACTGCTCAGCCTGGACAAAGGAACAGGGTCAGTGTCTTGAACTTTTGTAGAGAGAGATACTTTTCTTGTTCACTGTCAACTGAATAAAGACTTTGCTTCTGCTGGACTTGGTTTGCTTATTTGGACCCCTTCTATTGAACCCAACAAAATAGTAATTTCCCTGTCACCCTCCCTTGGTCTGTTTGCCGGGGGCAGGAAGATGATAGATGTGTTCCTTTTCATCCTCTGATAGCTCCGTGCACAGCTGGGGAAGCTGGAGGAAAGTATCGGGCATTTGGAGGACTTGTTCAACCGAACCCTGCAGAGATGCGTGTGAATTCCTGGAGGTGCCAGAAAGAGTGCGTTCAGACATCACACACATAACTGTGATTGCTTTGTGGTGTGAATAAGTCTGAACTCTGGTTTCCAATCCTAGTTTGTGGGCAAGAAACAAACCCCATTTCTTAAAATGCTGAAATTTGGATGTCACGGATAATGCTGATTAGAACTAATCAGTCAATCCTAAAAGAAATCAACCCTGATTGTTCCCTGGAAGCTGAAGATCCTGAAGCTGAAGCTCAAATACTTTGGCCACCAAATGAGAAGGGAGCACTCACTTGAGAAGACCTTGATGCTGGGAAAGATTGAAGGTCAAAGAAGACGGGGACGGCAAAGGATGAGATGGTTAGACAGTGTCATAGATGCAACGAACATGAAATTGAGCACAGAGGACAGCGGAAGACAGGAGGGCCTGGCGGGATCTGGTCCATGGGGTCGCGAAGAGTCGGACTCGACTGTGTGACTGAACAACAACAACAAAGGCCCCTGGACTGCAAGAAGATCAAATCAGTCAATCCTAAAAGAAATCAACCCTGACTGTTCCCTGGAAGGCCAGATAATGAAACTGAAGCTCAAATACTTTGGCCACCAAATGAGAAGGGAGCACTCACTGGAGAAGACCCTGATGCTGGGAAAGATTGAAGGTCAAAGAAGAGGGGGACAGCAAAAGATGAGATGCTTAGACAGTGTCATAGATGCAACGAACATGAAATTGAGCAAATTGTAGAGGACGGCAGAAGATAGGAGGGCCTGGCGTGATGTGGTCCATGGGGTCGCAAAGAGTCGGACTCGACTGTGCGAGTGAATGACAACATCTGTAAACTAGGAAGTCATCAGTTTCAGGTCCATGTGTAAGGGAAGTGAGGAGCTCCAGAAGATGGTTTGTCCTCAACACAAAAAAACCAGAGTTCAAGTCCAGGGGCACCTTTAAGACCAACAAAGTTTAATTCTGGGTATAAGCTTTCGTGTGCATGCGCACTTCTGCAGATACACGGAATGCACATGAAAGCTTAAACCTTGAATAAAACTTTGTTAGTCTTAAAGGTGCCACTGGACTCCAACTTTGTTCTCCTGCTCCAGACCAACATGGCATAGTGCCTGGGCGACATAGATTTGTTTGAATGCTTGTTTATTAATTTTAGAGAGATACCTTGTTTTCCTCCTTGACTGGAACCCTAAGTGGCTTATATATTGTTTTCCCCTCCTCCATTTTATCCTCCCAGGAACAAGGATGTGAGCCAGTTTGGTGTAGTGGTTAAGTGCGCAGACTCTAATCTGGGAGACCCGAGTTTGATTCCCTACTCCTCCACTTGCGCCTGCTGGATGACCTTGGGCAAGCCATAGTTCTGACACAGCTGTTCTTGAAAAAGAGCAGTTTCTGTCAGATCTCTCTCAGCCCCACCTACCTCACAGGGTGTCTGTTGTGGGGAGGGGAAGGGGAAGGGAAAGGAGTTTGTTAGCCGCTCTGAGACCCCCTTTGGGTAATGGGAGGGGTATAAATCCTATCCCTTCTCTTCTCTAGAATGGGCTGAGCGAGAGGGACTGGCCCAGGGTCACCCAACAAGCTTCGATGGCAGGGTAGGGATTTGAACCTGGGCACTCTAACCCCTGCGCCACGGGGGCTCTCAAAGCACAAACAACCCGAGATGTTGCATTAGGGCGCTCTTCTGAAAAAACAGATCTAGGTTCAGTTTGGAGACTTCAGGCCATTTCATTCACAGGACAGTGACTCTGTTAACCTGCTGCTGAGCAAAAAGGGAATATCAGTTGAAGCGCAGCTCTGTACTAACTCAATACCGCTCAATATCTGTTGCTACGCGGGAGATGGCAGAACACTTTAGAGTGGATTGTGCGTTGTAATTGAAGCTTCAGCTGTCAAAATACATGAGCAATGTGTATTTTGTGATGCATTAGCCTTGCTTTGTTTGCTGTTACTCAAGGAATTCAATAATTGATAATGAGCATTCCAGTCATTAGTATAAATTAACAAGGTTCTACTGTATTAGCCATCCAAAACTGTAATTTCTCTCTTAACTGGAAAGGCATTATTTAGTAATGTTTTGGAAATACTCATAGTGCATTCACGTCACCACGGATAATGTGCCTGAGGATTTAGGCTGAGGTATTGCTTTTAAAAAGTAAATAAGTTTGTGGAGAAAGCACCCTTCGTCCAAGAATTCACCCAAATGTTTCCGTTATTGTGAACGTTCTCTGTCCGTGGATAGGAGCCCAGCTGCAGATCTATAGCTGGAAAAGGTGAGGGCGGTTTGAGACAGGAGCCGCCGTCAAGCTCCCAGCCCAGAGCGCAAAAGCTCTTAGTGATGCTAATAGCTTGTTACGTCATTCCCTGCCAGTAAGTTACACCTAGAACCATAAAGCTGGAAAGACTAAAATGATAGAATAAAAACTCTTCCTTTGTGACCGAAGGGCCATCCCAAAGGGGCTGGGGGAGACAGAAAAACTGTACGGATTCTGGACCCAAGGAAGAAGGGGCTGGTCCATTTTGGGCAGCTCTTGAGATCAGCACAGTCATGATGGACTAAGGTTTCCCTTAGGGACTCCATCTTGTCCATGAGGGAGAGGGAGGACGATGGAGAGGGGTCCCAAAATGGAGATCTGTGGCAACAATGAACTCTAACTTACTGCAACTTTAAGCCAGTCCTAAATGAAGCATAAGGATCTGCGGTGGCTCAAGTGGTTAAGACGCTGAACTGCAGGCTGTGGAAGGTCGGTAGTTCAGCAGTTCGAGACCCGAGTGTGCCGCATGACGGAGTGAGCTCCCGTCTCTAGTTCCAGCTCCTGCCAACCTAGCAGTTTGAAAGCAAGAAATTGCAAGTAGATAAATAGGTACCGCTTCGGTGGGAAGGTAACAGCGTTCCGTGCGCCTTGGTGCTTAGTCATGCCGGCCACATGACCACGGAAACGTCTTCGGACAGCGCTGGCTCTTCGGCTTTGAAACGGAGATGAGCACCGCAACCCTAGAGTCGGATTCGACTGGCTTTCGAGCAAGGGAACCTTTACCTTTTACTAAATGAAGCATCATTTAGGAAGTAGCTAGAGAAGGGGCCAGAACTTCAGAAGCCCTCCCACTGTTGTCCCCCCCAAGCACCAAGAATACAGAGCATCACTTGCCCCAGACATAGTATTCCATCTATACCTTGTGGCTGATAGCCACTGATGGACCTTTGCATTATTCATAGTCTGCCTTTTTCACTGGGACTCTAGGGGAATTCTGGCTGTCATACCATCTAGTTTGGCCCTTAGAATGTATGACTGGGCGTGGAACAGGGGTCGCTGCGGGTGTGGAGGGGGAGCTATTTGTGAATGTCCTGCATTGTGCAGAGGGTTGGACTACATGACCCTGGAGTTCCCTTCCAACTCTATGATTCTATGACTGGCCCAGCGTCACCCAGCAAGCTTCCCTGGCAGAGTGGGGATTCAAATCTCGGTCTTCCCGATCCTAGTCCAACCCTAATCACATGGGCTCCCGTGTTCTTCCTTGGTCTTTCCTTGGACTCTGGAAGCTAGTTTCCAGACAAGGATGGCTGATGATGTTATGTCACCCTGGGAGCAGTAAGCAGCACTTCCCCCAATCTGAGATCCAGTTCGTTGGCTGCCGTATCCATGCAAGGGGACCTGGGAGTGCCTTGAATTCCCTGTTCTTCCACTTTCGTGTCACATCTGATTTTTGTGTGTGTGTGTGCATGAGAGATGCACAAGCTGTCAATACATCTGCCAGGTGGGTGAGATATGATAATTCTACTTCAAGGATGGCAGCAATGTAGCGGAACAGGAAGCACAGAACATATGCATTTCCTTCTTCCTCCCCACCCATGTTCTGTATGTAAGAGCACAGGTGGGACAAGGTGACGCTAAATCCAAACAAGACAGAGATAACGCTGGCTGGGGTGGCTGATGCGTTCGAGGGACAGGATCTACTTGTTTTGGACAGAGCAGAGTCGGCATTTGCAGAATAGGTTAAGAGCTTGGGGAGCTCATCCAGCCTTGATGTTTGAAAAAGCGGATTGGTGCAGTGGCCAGGAGTGCCTTCTGTCTTCGACTCGGCTGACTTGGCTTCCTTATCTATGCTTCTGCCACCTACAGGTTTGACTACTGTAATATGCTCCTCGTGGGACTGCCCTTGAAAGCAATCCGCAAACTGCAACCGGTTCAGATTGTAGCAGCCCAGTAATGTCAGGGGCTAACCAACAGGAAGACATCTTGCCTAATTTAAAAACAGCTATGTTGGTTGCCTGCTTGTTTCTGAGTTCCGTTCAAGTTGCTGTTGAACCTGTAGGGCCTATGGTTGCCAGCTCTGGGTCGGGAAATACCCGGAAATTATGGGGGTGGAGACTGGGGAGAAGAAGGACCTTAACAGGGTATAATGCCATAGAGTCCACCTGCCAAAGCTGCCATTTTCTCCAGAGGAATTGATCTTGGTCACCTGGAGATCAAGTAGTAATGGCGGGAGAGCTCCAGGTGCCCCCTGGAGGTTGGCAACCCCAGGAGCCCCTCATGGCCGAAGAGCCACATAATCTGAAGGACTGTCTCTCCCCATATATTCCCATATGCCCATTACAATCCTCTAGCTGCTGTCTTCCGGCTGTTCCTCCACTTAAGGCTGTGCACTTGGCATCGACTACATCCTGGTCCTTTTCAGCAGTGGCTCCCATTTTGTGGGACAGTTTCCCTGAGCAGGTTAAGGGGGTGCCGTGCTTAGGTTTTTAGAAGTCACAGTAAGCCTCTTTTATTTGCAAGGGCTTTGAAGGGGGTTCAAGCTGCAGGTGGCTTGGGGGGATTGTTAATGGGATTTTGGTTGTAGTGTTTTTAGTTTAGTTTAGTTCAAGACCCGAGCGTGCCGCATGACGGCGTGAGCTCCCGTCTCTAGTTCCAGCTCCTGCCAACCTAGCAGTTCGAAAGCAAGAAATTGCAAGTAGATAAATAGGTACCACTTCGGTGAGAAGGTAACAGCGTTCCGTGCGCCTGGGTGTTTAGTCATGCCGGCCACATGACCACAGAAACGTCTTTGGACAGCGCTGGCTCTTCAGCTTTGAAACGGAGATGAGCATCGCAACCCTAGAGTCGGATTCGACTGGCTTTCAAGCAAGGGAACCTTTACCTTTACTTTATGAGCCACAGGGGATAGGCAGAGACCATGTTTTTAATAAACAAACTGCTCCCACAATCTCTGAAACGTCACAAATGCCACATAGGATTCTTGCACAAATGCTCATTTCATAATTTATTTGTTTAAAAATAAATCTTTTATTATTTACTTTTTTTATTAAAAACATTTCCAAGCCACCTTTCCACCCAAATAGCATTACTTACATTCTACACTACACTCGAGTTCACCCCTGTAATTATCTGAGGGTATTTTTTGTTTCCACATTACATTGAAGTCACCCCGGTTTCATCCCACACTTGTCCCAGGGTAAATGGATGCTGTTATAACCCGGGATAAATGCATGGTATTGTGTCTCGAGTTGAACTCTGATAAAACCAGGGATGAGATCCAAATGTGGAAAGGATCTGAGATGGATAATAGTTATTATTGTATGGCATTGTGTGTAGAATAGCCAGGAGATCCTAAGATTGTCTGGCAGCCAGAAGTTCTAGCTTCTTTTAGCATAATGCACCACTGGGTGGCGAGCTAGACTTGTTTTTAAGGCAAGAGATGTTTCAGAGGTGGTTTGCCATTGCCTGCCTCTGCATCATGCCTCTGGTATTCCTTGGAGGTCGCCCTTCCAAATACTAGCCAGGGTCAGCCCTGCTTAGCTTCTGAGACCTGACAAGATCAGGCTAGCCTGGGCTATGCAGGTCAGGGCATGTGATGCTTCTGGAGTGGTGGGTGCCTGTACAGTTGCGCTGACCCTGGAGTCCTGTTATGATATGGAGAAGTTAATTTTTTTACAGAATGAAATATTATGCTTTTATACCTTTGCTGATTATTTGCCTGGATTAAACTCAAGCTCACTGACCCTATTAGATGTTTAGATCATCTGAGACTTGAGCTGATTTTCTGTTGTGCTTGTCGTGTGCAGTTTTTAATGCCACTTGTACCAAAAGATAAACTCTGGGGGGAATAATTTAAAAATCCCATAAACTTTCTTGTTCTAACACCGAAGTCCACTTTACTCTTCTTTATGGACTGCATTTCTGGCATTACTTTAAATATAGGGGCCTGTCAGGGTCTGTTCCTTTGGTAAACATCGAGTGTTTGTCAATTTCACCCTTACCCTGAACGCTAGCAAAGAATCTCGTCTGACATTAATCAAAATGCGAAGTGATGAAATAGCTTAAGATTCTGACATTTCCAATAAAAGCCGCGAGGCATAAATGGTGTATACGGGATATACACATCAGGGACAGCGACAAAGCATGGGAAAGCACCCTCTTCAGGGTGTGCACGTGCACACAACTCTCAATGCAGTCCTAAGTGGAGTTATACCACTCTAAGCCCACTGACTCCGGTGGATTTAGAAGGATGTAACTCTGCTTAGGATCGCGCCGTTAATCTTTCTTTTGGAAGCAAAAAGAGTATGAAGACAATTTCATTCAACGACACCCTCACCTGAATTTGCACCTGTGGAGGGTGGCTCATTTGTATGTTTTGGCACAAAATCTAACATGCTATCCCGCCTTCCGGTGGAACGGCGTTGGAGAGGAGCGCGGTGTCGACGATCCGGCGATTCAGCAGAGAATGGTGGCAACACTAACATTGAGCAGCGAGCATTCCAGGTCGAGGACTGGTCCAGAGACGTGGCGACGTGGCAGCACAAGCACGGCCGGAACCAATTAGGACAGTGGCCGATGCAGAAAAGCTGTCGCACAGCAGCAGACAACGGAACCGCCCAGAGGAGCCGCTGCGGAGCAGGAGCATGGAGGTACCTGGCTTCACCCTATGTCAATCCAGATGTGGAGTCACTGGTGAAGAAGAGTCTCATATGGCTAGAGAAACACTGAACTGGTGGAGTCAGTTTTGGAGTGGATGCGAGTTAATAAACTGAAGTTTAATCCCAACAAGACAGAAGTGCTACTGCTGATTGGAAGGTCTGATCCAGGACTTAAAGTATCACCCATTCTGGACAGGGTTGCATTCCCCTTGAAGGAACAGGAGTGTGGCTTGGGGATGCTCCTAGATCCAGGCCTACTAGATAGAAAGAAGAATATGAGTTGGTTTTATACCCCGCCCTTCACTTACCCAATGGAGTCTTGGAGTAGCTTACAATCACCTTCCCTTCCTCTTTCCACAACAGAAACCCTGTGAGCTAGGTGGGGCTGAGAGAGCTCGGAGAGAGCTGTGGCCGGCCCAAGGTCACCCAGCTGGCTGCATGTGGAGGAGGAGCGGGGATTCAAACCTGGTTCCCCAGATCAGAGTCCATGCACTTAAACCGCTACACCAAACTGGATCTCCACACCAAGCTGGGTCTCCAAGGAAGTCCAGAGTTCCTAAGCGGAGGAAGGCAGTGGTAAACCGTCTCTTTCCTTAAAATAACCCACGAGTCTGCTGTGACTTGATGGCACTTAATTAATTTTATTTATTTATTTATTTATTATTTACATTTTTATCCCGCCCTCCCCGGAGGCTCAGGGCGGCTAACAGGCATAACAGCAATTAATTTTGATGCCTTTGCACCATTTATCGCTGTGATAAGGCAGCTTCCATAGAAGTCAAGAAATGCCTCTGTGTAGGTGTTGGCTTTCCTTCTTGGCTTCATTTATCCTAGTTAGCAAGAGCTGGAGTGAAGGATGCATGTCCTTTAGCCCTGCAGCTCTTAGGGATAAGCCTAGCAGCATAGCAGAGCATCTGCTACTGGCCACCTACTATAACTGTGGGCATCTGTGATTGGGAGGTATTGGCCTGTTGCCTGTTCAGCATAACTGCTTTTAAAAAACGGACATGTTTTTTTTAACTAGCTGATATTTGCTTTATTACTTTTTTGAGCTAAAGACAGAAGTAGTTCAGGTGGGTAGCCGTGTTCAGCTGAAGCAATAGAACAAGGTCTGAGTCCAGTGGCACCCTTAAGACCAACAAAGTTAAATTCTGCATATAAGCTTTTGTGTGCATTTCGTGTATCTGCAGAAGTGTGCATGCACATGAAAGCTTCCACCCAGAATTTAACCTTCTTGGTCTTAAAGGTGCCACTGGACTCAAAATTCGTTTTAGAGTAAAAAGTGTTCCGCTAATTCTGCAAGTTAACTTCATGAGAGTCCTTGAATAGCTAATTTCAGTGTTTCACAGTAATGGCTCACTATTTTTGGCTATTGGAAGGGAAGGCAGTGTGGTATAGGCCAGTCTTGTCAGATCTCGGGAACTAAGCAGGATCTCTCTTCCAAGAGACCACCAAAGATGTTGTAGGGCTATCTTTCGGCTGTGCTCCTGCAGACTGAAGGGGGTTGGAATAGATGACCTGCAAAGTCCCTTCCAACATTCTATGATTCTAAAGAAGTCTCTGCAGAGGAAGGCAGTGGCAAACCACCTCTACTTAAACACTTGCCTTGAAAACCCCTTGCTGGGGCCGCCTTGAATTGGCTTTGACTTGACAGTGCTTTACACAGACACATTTTTTGCTATTAACGTGAAGTATCAAGCCTGTTTGATTACAGTGTTTTTATTGTGCTCTGATAATATCAATACCTTTAAAGTACCGGTACATAATGCCCCTGTACAAATTGATGGTGTGACCTCATTTGGAGTACTGTGTACAGTTCTGGTCACCACACCACAAAAAGGATATTATAGCATTGGAAAAAGTGCAGCAAAGGGCAACTAGAATGATGAAAAGGTCGGAATGCTTTCCCTATGAAGAAAGGTTAAAGTGCTTGGGGCTCTTTAGCTTGGAGAAACAACGGCTGAGTGGTGACATGATCGAGGTTTATAAGATTATGCATGGGATAGAGCAGGTAGAGAAAGAGGTACTTTTCTCCCTTTCTCACAATACAAGAACTCGTGGGCACTCCATGAAATTACTGAGCAGTCAGGTTAGAACGGATAAAAGGAAGTACTTCTTCACCCAAAGAGTGATTAACACATGGAATTCACTGCCACAGGAGGTGGTGGTGGCTACAAGCATGGACAGCTTCAAGAAGGAATTAGATAAGCATATGGAGCAGAGGTCCATCGGTGGCTATTAGCCACAAGGTATAGATAGGGGCTCTGGGGCAAGTGATGCTCAGTCTTCTTGGTGCTTGGGGGGGGGGCAACAGTGGGAGGTCTTCTAGTGTCCTGGCCCCACTGCTGGACCTCCTGATGGCACCTGGTATTTCTGGCCGCTGTGTGACACAGAGTGTTGGACTGGATGGGCCTTTGGCCTGACCCAACATTGGCTTCTAATATGTCCTTATATATTTGAACAGTGTCAGCATAGTGGTTAAAATGCCAGCCTAGGACTAGGGAGACCCAGATTCGAATTGCCGCTCTGCCATGGCATCTCACTGGGTGACCTTTGGACCAGTCACTTTCTACCCACCTCACAGTTATTGTTTAGAGAATAAAATGGAAGATGCTATAAACTGCTCTGTGGGAAGAAAAATTGTGTGTGTGTGTGTGTGTGTGTATTAATACATTTTCATTGATAAACACATGAAGCTGCCTTATACTGAATGAGACCATTGGACCATCAAAGTCATGACTGTCTACTAAGACTGGCAGTGCCTATTCAAGGTCTTTTGTATCACCTACTACCTGGTCCTTTAAGGGGAGATGCAAGGGATTGAGCGTACCAAGCAGATGCTCTACCAGGGTCCTTCCCAAAAACTATTAACAATTTTCTTCTTCCCAGAGAACTGTGGGTATTGCTGTTTGGTGAAGGTCTAGGTATCTTATCCAGCAAAAAGTTCTCAGGATGCACACCAAATTACAATTGTCAGCAATTTTGAGAGGTGAAAACAACAATGTAGGGTAGATATGCATATAATGTGTGATTCTTGGTCTCTGCCCAAGGTGGTTGTTGGAGCTGCTCCAGGTTCCTATTACAGAAGTGCTAGATTACAATGCAATCCCTTGCAGAGTTGCTCCAGTCTAAACTCACTGAAATCAGTGGGCTTAGACCAGAGTTACTCTGCATAGGACAGAGCTGAAACAAATCATCCATTTCCGTTCGTTAGCCAACTGTTTGCTGTGGAAGGAAATGCCCACTCAAAGCTGTGTGCCTCGCCAGTTTCACTTTTCTTTGTCAATTGGCACTTCATTTATTTTTGTCACACATTAATTTCAGTCTTTTAGAGTAGGATTGCATAACACGAGTTAAGCAAACGTTGACAACATGCAAACTTTTTGGAAAGCAGGATGGTTGTTTCAGAAGTAACTTCAACAGCAAATGCAAGGTGTAGGGGGGGAAAAGGATTTGCTCATTTTCAGCAATGAGTTGCGTGGCTGAGGGCTAATAGACCTTCATGGCTAAGAGAATGATCTTTGAGACAAGCAATCCCTAGTTAAGCCTTGCCTTAATCATGAAATTGCCAGGCAGCCTTAGAGAAGCCGCCGTCTCATAGCCGATCCTGTTCCATCCTATTTCTCAATAAAAAGCTGATGGCAACAATAATAATAGCAGTCTGCTTACAATATAATACTGATAATAATATTTATTTGTTTATTTTATTTATACTTATATCCAGGGCTCTTTTTGTAGAAAAAGTCCAGCAGGAACTCATTAGCATAATAGGCCACACCCAACAGCAGAAACTCATTAGCATATTAGGACACACCCCTGACTGCACCGCTCATTAGCATATTAAGCCGCATTCCCATGTCACCAGAAGTGTGGTCATCCAGCCACACCCACCTTTTGCTTCTTATTCTGTTTACCTTGTTTGTTGTTAAAACCCAGGGCCTTTTTTTGTAGCAGGAACTTCTTTGCATGTTAGGCCACACACCCCTAATGTAGCCAATGCTAATGAGTTTCTGCTGTTGGGCGTGGCCTGTTATGCTAATGAGTTCCTGCTGGGCGTGGCCAACTTGGGAGCCAGCCGGAACTCCGTTCCTGTGCGTTCCTGCCCAAAAATAGCCCTGCTTATATCTATACCCCGCCCACCCTGTAAACAGGCTCTGGGCGGCTTACAAAAGACGGCAGAGTGTGCCGAATTAGCATAAAACCATAAAAACTAAAAACAGTATAAAATATTCTTAACATTACAACAATACATTAAGGTGCTCGCAGTATTAAGATAGATGGCGTAAATTTTTTCATTCCGGCAATCTTCTGATCTTACAGCTAATCCTATGGTCCAGATATTAATGGCATAGTCCCTAGTGGGCCAGTACCATATTCCTGATATTCAATGGAATAATTAATGGTAACGGTGGTGGCAGCGGCTCCTGTTTGAAAGCCTGGCGGAAGAGCTCCGTCTTGCAGGCCCTGTGGAACTGTACAAGGTCTACATACAGGGTTGTACAATGATCTACATACAGGGTTGTCATGTCAATTGTGTGTTCCTGTTGGCAGCAGAGGATAGGGCTCGCGAGAATGGGTTTAAATTAAAGGCGGGAAGGTACCAACTGGATATCAGGGGAAACGTTTTTACAGTAAGAGTTCTGCAGCAGTGGAATCAGCTGCCTAGGGAGGTGGTGAGCTCCCCCTCACTGGCAGTCTTCAAGCAGCGGCTGGACAAAGACTGGTCAGGGATGCTCTAGGCTGATCCTGCATTGAGCAGGGGGTTGGACTAGATGGCCTGTATGGCCCCTTCCAGCTCTGTGATTCTAGGATTCTATACAGTGCCATCAAGTCACAGCTGATTTAAGGTTGACCCAGCAGGGTTTTCAAAGCAAGAGGTAGGTCTTCCCTGCCTCTGCATAGCGAATCTGGACTTCCTTGGTGGTCTCCCATTTAAGTACTAACCAGGATGAACCCTGCTTTGCTTCCAATATCCGACAAGGGCGCCGGTCACACGGGCCGGATATCGCGGGGGGGAGGCGTGGCTAATTGCCCCGGCGCAGTTTGATCTGCGATTACGCGATCAGACGCGCCGGCGGCACACCACGGGTCCGTCCCTCCGCGCTGGCGGGTAAACGAGGGTGGCGATCACACGACGATCCTGCAGCACGGCAAAGAAGCGGCACAGCGTGATCACACCAGCAATGGCTAGGTGCCGCTGCCATGACAAACAGAGTCATTTATTTTTTTAAGCCGAAACGGCATTTTCGCTTTCCTCTTTGTGCGCATGCGTCGTTGGGTGCTTGTGCACATCTTGTGGAAACGTGGGGGGGGAACCTGTTTGCGAAGGGACATGGGCGGGCGCTGGATGCAACCACCGGAAACACGATCAGACGCCAGCCCTTGCTCCACGGTTTCCGGAAACTAGTACCTCAGAGGTACTAGTTTTTAACTCCACATCTTCGGCGGGAAGCCTCAGATTCGCCACAGGAGCTCTGCGCTTCCCAGATGTTGCGGTGTGATCGCGCCCAGAAAATCTGCCTATCTTCCGTCTCTGTAGCGTGGCTAATGCTCCGTGTGACCGCAGCCAAGGTTTGGCTAACTGGGGCCATCCATGTTAGGGCTGGACTGATAATTACAGAAATAATAAGCAAAAAGTTACCTAGTGAACTATGAGAATAAGTAAAATCAGAAAAGAGTGGATAAGTGAATTTGCAGGAGGTTGAAGCACTGTGGGAAGCCAAAATAGGGGGGGGGGAAGGGAGGTCGGTTAGGGTGTAACGGGGAAAATACAGAAAATGTAAAGTGTTGACCATGTATATTTATATCCTAAATAAAAAATGTTGTTAAAAAAAAGAAAAGAAATAATATAAGTGAAATTCTGCACAAAGTTGTAGTAGCCCTTGTAAATTGAGTACTGATTTTTTTGTTGTAATGTTTCAAATGCATGGTAAATTTTGCTTCCAGAGTTCTTTGAATAACTTTGAGCATCCAGTCTCTTCCTTGAAGTGTAGTTTTGTGGCGTTACTGAGAGGTGATATGATCACCATCTTCAAGTTCTTGAAGGGCTGTCATCTAGAGGATGGTGTGGAGTAGTTTTCTGTTTTCTGCCCCAGAAGGTCGGACCAGAACCAACGGGTTGAAATTAAATCAGAAGAGTTTTTAAGCTAAGAATCAGGAAGAACTTCCTGACCGTTAGAGCGCTTTCTCAGTGGCGCATCAGTGGAGCAGGCTTCCTTGGGAGGTGGTGGGCTCTCCTTCTTTGTAGGTTTTCAAACAGAGGCCCTGTGGCCATCTGACAGCAATGCAGATTCTGTGAATTTAGGCAGATCATGACAGGGAGGGCAGGAAAGGTTGCCTCAGTGCTTAGTTCTTGCAGCCCTTTCTTACAAGGAAATGCTGAAGGGGGTTGGACTAGATGACCCTGGAGGTCCCTTCCAACTCTATGAGTCTATGATTCTGTCTCACACAGTGGCCAATCAGTTCCTCTGAGTCTACCCAGTATTCCAAACGAGGCCACCCTATAGCTCTTTGCAGGGGCATTACAATCTCAGCTGTTTCATTCTCAGTCCCTTTCCTAATCATCCCTAACTTAAGAGTATTTCCGTTTTTCACTGCTGCAGCACACTGGGTAAGAAGGCTAGTGGCCCATCCAGTCCAACACTCTGTGTCACACAGTAGCCAAAGTCCAGGTGCCATCGGGAGGTCCACCAGCAGGGCCAGAACTCCAGAAGCCCTCCCACTGTTGCCGTCCAAGCCCCAAGAATACAGAGCATCACCCTGGAAGAAATGGCTACTTTGGAGAGCGGATTCCCTTGCATTAGACTCCCCCCCCCCAGTCTCTGGGAAGTTCCCAATGGAGTTGGCATCTTGGAGCACCCATTAAATAGCTGCTGGGGAAGCAGGCTCCAGTTGGGGAAGCTGGCCACCTGGGGAGGGGCACAAGATGCAGCCCAGGGCATCCGTGGTGAAGCCTCCCGGGGTGTCTGTGGAGCAGCCAGCCAGCCTCCCTCCCTCCCTCCATCGGCTGGGTCAAGCAAGGGAGGTGTGTCTGGTATGGCACAATTCAGCTGAGCTCCACCAGGGCCATCCCTCCCCCAGGTCGGGAGGCGAATGAGCGGCCAATGCCTCCTCTACAACCGGTGTGATGGTGTGGCCCCAAACAGTCCCCAAAGCAACAGACAGAGCAAGCTGCCGGCCCACAAGCCTGTGAGTGGGGGAGGCAGGGTGGGAGAGCCACGGCCACCAAAAACCCACTGGAGAGGTGAAAAGGCGATGTCCGGCAAGGCTTCGGTGGAGGCCACCCAAACCCAAAGCAGGCAGCAGCCGCTGAAAGCTCTCCAGCAGCCCTGCGAGTGGAGGGGGTGGGAGCGCAAAGGCCACCAAAAGCCCACCCAGAGAGAGCCAGAGAGGAGCCAAAGGGGGGTGGAGAGGTGAGGATGGCCAGCAAGGTCGCTGAAGCCCCTGCCTGGTGGCAGCAGCCAAACACCCCTCAGCAGCCCCCAAGGCTGACCGCTTGAGAGCCAGTTTGGTGTAGTGGTTAAGTGCGCAGACTCTAATCTGGGAGAACCGGGTTTGATTCCCCACTCCTCCACTTGCACCTGGCTGGATGACCTTGGGCAAGCCATAGTTCTGACAAGAGCTGTTCTTGAAAAAGAGCAGTTTCTGTCAAGAGCTTTCTCAGCCCCACCCACCTCACAGGGTGTCTGTTGGTGGGAGGGGAAGGGAAAGGAGTCTGTGAGCCACTCTGAGACACCTTTGGGTAGTGAAGGGAAGGGCGGGGTATAAATCCAATCTCTTCTCCTTCTTCTTTGATCACCCCACCCCACCGGATTGACCCCCAGACCTCTCCTGCAAAGCAGGCATGCTGCCGCTGCCAAAGTAGGCCCTAGCCTGCCGCCCTGTCACCACCAATGCAGGCCACAGGCAGCCAGAGGGCCTCCGCCAGAGCAATCCCCACAGACCTCAGATGTTCCACGTGCGCCACGGCCGCTCCTTGTCTAGTGCCACAGCTCCTTCCGGTCAGGGATCGCCTGGGCTGTTTCCTGCCTCTCCCCCCCCCCCTCGGGTTCCTTATTTGCCTAACCAGCCACCCATGCTTCGGTTCAGAAGTTGAGCCACGAAGGCAGCTAGTGCTGAGGAAGAGAGAGAGAGGGGGGTGTGACCGAGTGGAAAGAATTAAAGGAAGCAGAGGAGCTGAGGTCAGGGAGAAATAGAGCTGGGAGCTCAGTGGTTGCGGAGCAGAGCACCAGCAGGGAGGAAGAGGAGGAAGGAGGCTGCTGGTGGGTGGGATCAGAGCCTTGTGTGTGAGCCTGATCTGGCCCACGGGCCGTATGTTTGACACCTTTGGTCTAGGTGACCACCAGTGGTATCGCGTTGTCATTCTCCCTGGGCTTGTCTTGTAGCAAGCTGTCCCTGGGTATCATCCTGGCTTTTCCAGTCATCTTTCTCACCGTATCAGGAGAGTATTGTAGCTGCAAATGCCTGTTGCAGATCCTTCAAGTATCTCTGTCTGAGAGATAGGAGCAGATGCGACTATAGCATAGGGCTTGGCTATAGACAATGGATTGCTTTATGTGGTTGGGGTGGTAGCTGGAAGCATGCAGATACATTTGCCCATCTGTTGGTTTCTGGTAACTTGTGGTACTTAAGTGTTTCTCGTGTACTCGTACTGTGCTGTCCAGGAAGTTTATTTCTTGCATAGAGTAATTCAGAGTTAAATTGATGGTGGGGTGGACAGATGGACTCCCATTCTAGTTGTATCTGAAGAAGTGAGCCAACCTAGCAGTTCGAAAGCAAGAATTTGTGGAGCAAAAAGTGATGCTCTGTCTTCTTGGTGCTTGGGGGGGGTCAACAGTGGGAGGGCTTCTAATGTCCTGGCCCCACTGGTGGACCTCCTGATGGCACCTGGTATTTTTGGCCACTGTGTGACACAGAGTGTTGGACTGGATGGGCCTTTGGCCTGATCCAACATTGGCGTCTCTTATGTTAAGAAATTGCAAGTAGATAAATAGGTACCGCTTCGGTGGGAAGGTAACAGCATTCCATGCACCTCCGCGTTTAGTCATGCCAGCCACATGACCACGGAAACGTCTTCAGACAGCGCTGGCTCTTCGGCGTGGAAACAGAGATGAGCACCGCAACCCTAGAGTCGGATTCGACTGGCTTTTGAGCAAGGGAAACCTTTACCTAAGGTGCTACTGGACTCTTTTCTAATACACAAAAAGGATGCAGCTCCTGTTGCTGGTGTGACCCTTTTCTGGAAAAAAAACACAAAAAACAAAACTGGATTCCCACCCTCTGCTTTACATGTGGTCAATCTGTGTTCCCAGCATAAACAGAAGGGTCTGTCTCCATCCTAACTAATTTGACCCTGACTCCCATGTAAGCAATTGATATTTTAAAGAATGTAAATAGCATTGGGCTTCCATAGGGTATGTGTGTGTGTGTGTGTGTGAACTTTGAAAATAAATATCTTAGTGGCATTCACAAGGGGTGTGAAATCGACAGGGGATAAAAGGAAAGCGAATAGAGAGCAAGCATCGTTCTTTGTCATGCTTATAAAAGTTAAAATGGAGTGAAAGACTTAACGTGTGCCATAAAGTAAGACTGTGCCTTGAAGATTGCACAACCGGTCTCTGTGCTGGGAACCACCATTTGCGGCAATGTATTTGTGGAGCAAAAAGGGCCTTTAAGAGTTTGTCGGCAAAGTCAGCGGTTTTTTCCAAAGGCTGTAGAGGAATTACCAACCCCAGCCATAAATTTTACCCACCGAGGCAAAGTTATTTCTTACCCTCCTGATGGCCTGTAATCACCAAAAAGCAAGTGACAGGAGAGTTAAAGTTTGCCTCTATGAACTGAAGGATGTTAAATCTCTTTGAAAGGTATGTTGTTACTCGGAGCCTCCGTTTGGAAATGCTAACACCTCCTTCGATAGTTTTGTGTGTTCTGGGCAACTTCAGCGTTTGACTTCCAGGGACTGAAGTATGTTTTTCTCTCAGGCTACAGACTTGCCTTAAATGGTGACTTTGTTTACATGAAAGTTGTACTTTTTGATCCTAATAGACCCAGCAAGCAAGGGGTTCCTCCTTTTTGGGCAATGCTGTCCATGCGTCCTGGATTCTCTGCTTGGAGATGTTCAGGAGGTGCTGCAAGTTTGGATATCAGGCATCTTTTTAGGGAGGGAGAGAGAGTTGGGATTTGCGGTTTTGTGTTTGCTTTCAACTGAATTTTTTTTAGCTATTATTGGAAGCTGCCTTGAACCACGAGGAAAGGTGGGATATAAATATTTTAATTAATAAATAAAATAAGAAAGCACTGCCTGCCACTGAAAAAAGTTGGGAAACCCTGGCTGGAGTGGAATGAAGCATGTGCATTCTCCCTCTAAGCTGTGAAGTCCTGTGAGCAAAAATTCTGCTTTATGAGCTACTGGCATTAAAGTTGTGAGCAAGCGATTTGGCTACTGCATAAATTAGTTTGCTCTGGAGCCCTCCTTCCTGAGCTAAGCAAAAATGTGTGAGCTGGAGGTTAAAAAACTGTGAGCTAGCTCACACTATCTCAGCTTAGAGGGAATACTTGTGCCCATGTGCAAGCGGGTGTTCAGCCACCCTTCCTAAGAGACCACGCATACCTTCACATTTCCAGTTTCTGTGCGAAACTAGCTGAGAGGACAGGAGAAGCCAAGGAGAGAACAAAAACCATCTTCTCCTCTTCATGAATAGTTCAGATCCAGATATATGGGATCACCATATAGGCTTTTTCTGTGCGGCATATTAAACTAATGCAAGGACATTTGGCCGGGCGCAACATTTAGTGCAATAACATTTTTCATGCACTGTTTCACCAGTTGCATTCGTATGACCAATACCTTCTTTGCATGCCTTCCAGTAGAAATGTTTGCTCTGCCTGGGCATTTTCCTGCTGTTAGCCTCACCGCTAGAATAGCTTGCCTGAAAAAGCACAGAGGGCTTCTTCTTTACTGAATGCTTAAGAGGTGTTCCCTAGTGCCTATTATAATTGTAAGGTTGCCAACTCTGGGTCAGGAAATATCTGGAGATTTGGGGGATGGAGCCATGGAAGGGGCAGGACTTTATTAAGGTATAATGCCACAGAGTCCACCCTCTAAAGCAGTCATTTTATCCAGGGGAACTAATTCCTTTTTTTAATTATTTTTTAGTAATCTTTTTATTGGTTTTGTCAAAAGATTCACATAAAAACACAACATATAAATTTCACATTTCTGCACATAGCACTTAAAATTATTATTTACATCTTAAAGACCTGCCGACACCGTACAGCACTAATGGGTTACCGAGAGTTTGAGAAATCTTTTCCTATGCTACTAGCTCTCACCTATAAATATAACCATTTATGATAGATCTGCTTGGCTGGGAGGATATCATTCGTTACCATATAGTCTAGCACAGGGGCCCAAACTCTAACAAATTTGTTGTATGTTGGTGTGTTACTGTCCTCAGCTCTTTTCAGGGAGTCCGTAATTTTTGCCATGACAAACTGATCCCAAACTTTCTCTTGCCATGCTGCAATGGTGGGTTGAGAGGGGGATTTCCATGCAGCTGCTATTGTTAAGCTAGCTGCCGCAAGAAGCGTTGAGATGAGTTCCTTGCTGCTTCCTGTCATCGAATCGTCCCATAGATTTAACAATACCACCTCCAGGGTACATGGCAGTGTTTGCCCTGTCATCTCATTAATCTGCAATATCACGGCTTTCCAAAAGGTTTGTATTGCTTGACACCCCCACCAGCAATGGAGGTAAGTCCCTATCTGTCCGCATTTCTAATTTCTAATTTCTGTTGCCTGGAGATGAGTTCTAATTCCGTGTGATCTCCAGGCCCCACCTGGAGGTTGGCAATGCTACATAATTTGCATGTACGGGTTGGGCTATATTTTTTTGTTCTGGTGCTGCATTGATTCTTTTGGATCGCTCTAGCTGAATTGTTCTATTGTATATGCATAGCATATTGCATAGAGTCTTTGGGGTTCAGCATGTTATAAACTGTATTGAAACAGAAGTGGATTCCAGTGTGAATTTTCTCAAGCCAAAGCTCACTTCCTCGAATGCAATGAAAGACAGGGGGGGGGGGGAAGCTGTGTAGAAATATTTTGAATAAGCCAGGACAGATGAAATCTGTGCGATGCACATTGCTGATGCTTCAAGTTTCTGCTGGGCAGGTGGTAAACTGTGTAGACGTTCCCTTGTCATACCCCACAGCCTGGGACCAAGCTAAATTTGGAGCCTAAGGCCTTGTCAGTCCGATATAGCAGTAATAAAACCAAACCCAGCTATTGCCATTGCAAGCGAGCGAGAGCAGCATGCAGCGTGCTGGAGATGTCTGGTACAAAGAACGCATGTTGTGCCAAGCACAGGGTGTTAAGGAAAGGGTCAGCCTGTACTACCCACCCAGAACATTCCAAGGAGTTGGTGAAACCGTTCTTTTGGTTTACGCTCGGCTGGAGCTGTTGCTGGGGAAGGTTGAACAAATCGGAGGAGTGTAAATCTCACCAGGAATGTGCTTAGTCTTTGCATTCGACCGTCACATCAACAAGAATCAAGAATGCTCTCAGGGGAGGGGAGGGGGGGAGTCCCCTATGCTTGGCCAGTGGGAGAGAGACTTCTGGATGACCCAACTCACTATGATTTTGCAAATTTATTTTTATTTCTTTAAAACATTTCTACGCCGCCTCTCACCCAACTCAGCTTCTGCAAGGCAGTGGGCATGAAACCATTTCAGAAGTAAAACACTTCAAGCATTAAAACGTGTGTGTGTACTTTTTCAAACAAATAAGACATATAAACAGATAAACAGGGAAGAGAGCAAATAAGAGTGACTGAGGGAACTGGTTCAGTTAAGAAACCTACAACTTCTAACAGGGCGCGTTGCATTTATGTGCTGTTCAGCATACTCTTCTTTTGCTCAATAAATTACGGTAATAAGACTAGGTTTGCCAGTTCCGGGTTGGGAAACACCTGGAGGTTTTGGGGTTGGGGTCTAAGAAGGGCGGGGTCGGGGAGGGGAGGGGCTTCAGTGAGGTGTAATGCCATAGAGTCCACCTTCCCAATTGAAATCCAAAGATGTATTTTTAGTTGCACAAGAGGTTGTGCGGAACTTTGCACATCTTCCTGCACAAGGGGAAGCTCAAGAACCTTCTATAGCAGTTAACTCAACCAAGTGTGAACTCCTGAAGTTGACTTTGGCTGTGGTCACACACACTAAATAATCCACTTTCGATCCACTTTTCAGTGCACTTTCCAACTGGGTTTTTACTGTGTGAACTGGCAAAATCCAGTTGGAAAGAGGAATGAAAGTGGATTATTTAGCGTGTGTGACCTCAACAGTGGGAGGGCTTCTAGTGTCCTGGCCCCACTGGTGGACCTCCTGATGGCACCTTGTATTTTTGGCCACTGTGTGACAGAGTGTTGGACTGGATGGGCCTTTGGCCTGATCCAACATTGGCGTCTCTTATGTTCTTATGACCGCAGCCCTTGTGTGATTGTTAGTGGAACAGCCCTGGCTGCTGTTCTTCTTCCACTCATGGTCCTTTGGTTCCGGCTCCAGATGTCCTGCAGAAACATTTGTAGATAGCAATAATTTAATTAAAGGGTTATCTTTTAACATCATTTTTATGGCCTGCTTTTAGCCTTAGAACGGTTTGAGATTCATGTTAAGCTGCTCAGTGTTCTATGTTTTTCTGCTCTGGCTGGATTTTTTAATGTTGGGTTTTAATAGCACTTATGGTTTTGTCAGGTTTTTGTTTTATAAGTCACCTTGGGCAAGGCTTTCTGGAGAGGCAGCATGGATATTTTCTAATTAACAATGAACAAATAAATAATTCCAAATGCAAGATGCAAGTGAGGCAGCAGACAGCAGCAGACCAGTGACAAATGGTTCAGAGGGTAGTAAGTGAGCCAAGCTTCATGCTATGGGGAAAGGGGTAACAATAAGCACCTCTGATCATTTCAGAGAGCTAGTGTGGTGTACTGGTTAGAATGTCTCCTCCATTTTATCCTTACAACCATCCTGTGAGGTAGGTTAGGCTTAGAGTATGTGACTGGCCCACTCAGCAAGCTTCCACAACAGTGGGGGATTTGAGCCTGATCCTAGGCTGATGCACTAATCACTACACCGCACTGGCTCCAATAGTGGGTGACGTCCTAAATGTGTGATTGGTTTTCACACAGGAGCAGCCGCATGACTGGCCAGGGTCCAGCGTACCTAAGCTACTGCCTTTCCCCATATGTTCCCCCAAGAGCACTACGGTCGGGGGCGCAGCACCTATTGGTGGTTCCAGGCCCCAAGGACATCAAGTTGGCCGCAACCAGGGCCAAGGCTTTCTCGGCGGCGGCTCCTGTCTGGTGGAACGAGCTCCCAGAGAAGATCCGGGCCCTGCGGGGCTTGGCACAGTTCCGCAGGGCCTGTAAGACGGAGCTCTTCCGCCAGGCCTTTGCATAGGAGCCGCCGCCGTCATTGTGCCACCACCAAGTTGCCATCTTCAACAGTGGATTAGACAGTGAGCCAGCCCTGGGAAGACACCTAGTTGACCGAAAAACCTATGCTGTCAGGCTAGGTTGATAAATGGAAACCATCTTGGAGAAATAAGATTTAACATCAAGAGCGCCGCACTTTATTGATTGATTGTTTTTATGCTGTTTTAATGGTTTGTTATGGCATTTGCCTCTGTTGTTAGCCGCCCTGAGCCCATTTGGGGAGGGCGGGATACAAATCTAATAAATGAATGAATGAATGAATGAATGAATGAATGAATGAATGACAGATTATGCCCATAGGACTGCTCAGCCCACATTCTGACATGGGCAAGAGTCCTCCGCACTAAATGACTTTGGTAATAGGAACAGCATTCCTGTTGCAAAACCAGATGTTCAGAGGGCAGGAGCACAGATTGCCAAATAGCATAACATGATCACGGGCAAAACAACAACAAGAAAAAAAAGGTCAAGGTGCTCTCTTCATCTACTTTACCTTTGTAAAACTGCCAAAGGGTTCTCTTTGTCATAATCCACAAAAGAACGTTTTTTTCCCACAAGTAGCGTTGATGAGAGCAGTGAGTCATTTGTTGCTCTAATTACGGGAGGACATTGTGTGTGGTTTACTAGAATATATTTTGGATTAGTACATTTTCAATTCCTTCTTATGCGCAAGCCAATCGTGCTTTGCGGAGCAGCTGCAATAACCTCCGACTAATTGGCTTTACAGGAGGCTACCTGCTGGGAGCATCTGCCAGGACTTTCTTTCTCCCAGAAATCCTTCATCTCCCGAGTTACAGGCTGCACGTTTGATGGCCGGCCTTGCAAACAAGGAACTCGTTTTCCAGGATCCGTTAAAAAACAGAGATCGAATATTCCGTCGGAAAACTCAACAGGCTCGTTTTGATTTGAAAACATTTGAATCTTAACGTGTGTGTGTTTTTAAAAAAGAGTTAGCTTCTTAAGGTATGTGCTCACCAGCACACCTGCACATTTTCATGTGATCCAAGCTTTGAGATGGGGCAGGTAAAGATGCCAGTCTCCAGGTGGGTAATACAAAAAACTGAGGGTCACAGTGTTAGGAAGATATGGAAAAATATATGACAGTGTGTATAATAGATGTATGCTTATTTTTGTTGTTCAGTCGCACAGTCGAGTCCGACTCTTTGCGACCCCATGGACCAGATCACGCCAGGCCTTCCGGTCTTCCGCCGTCCTCTGAAGTTTGCTCAACTTCATGTTCGTTGCATCAATGACACCGTCCAACCATCTCATCCTTTGCCGTCCCCGTCTTCTTTGACCTTCAGTCTTTCCCAGCATCAGGGTCTTCTCCAGCGAGTGCTCCCTTCTCATTGGGTGGCCAAAGTAGTTGAGCTTCAGTTTCATTATCTGGCCTTCCAGGGAACAGTCAGGGGTGATTTCTTTTAGGATTGACTGATTTGATCTTCTTGCAGTCCAAGGGACTGTATGCTTATGGTAGATCTATTTTGTGCCTTTTAATTTTTTTGATTTTTCTGTACTGTTATATAAACATTGGTGTCAAGTATGATCAAATATAGGTTTCACCAAAACAATACATCAAAGTGCAGGTTTGCACGATGTTCTCCCAGAATTGCAACTGATCTCCAGACTACTCAAATCAGGTCCCCTGGAGAAAATATACAACCCAAACTAAGAGAGAGTCACGGAAATAACGATATCAAATAATAATTACCTGAAGAAAATGGCTGCTTTGGGCTATAAATATGAAAAACAACTAAATAGATAAATACATAATATCCAGGGCCATTTTTAAAAAAGAGGCGCCGGAACTCTCAAGAGAGAAATGACGTTTTCAGTCTGTATTCTGAAAACTCACGAACTTTTAAACATTTTTTAAAGAATCTTGTCAAAGAGCTTCCGGAACTCCATTCCGGTGCGTTCCCCCAGACAAAAACCCCTGGATATCCCTGCTGAGCTCCCTCTACTCCTCAAACCCCACCCTACTCAGGCTGCATCCCCAAATCTCCGGGGATTTCACAACCCAGCGGTGGCAACCCTAAGCACAGGTGGTTGCACCATGTTGCATTACATCTTCTAATCACCTCTCTCTCTCTCTCTCTCTCTCTCTCTCTCCCTCTCCCTCTCTCTCTCCCTCTCCCTCTCTCTCTCTCTCTGAAGCCTTGTATGTCAGTCTGGGAAATAGTCTAGCGAGAGAACGCATCTCTTCCTGCTTCTGGAGTAATTCAGCTGTCAAAGTTCTCGTTTTTATGGTTGTGTTTTTAATTAGCTATAGTTAGAAGTGCTGCCGTTAACACTAGAAAGCTGGGTCACTTCAGAAGCCACATTTTATGCCGAATAACTTGGCTTCCAAGTTCCTAGTCCTTATGGCTGCACTTTTTTATCTATGGCTAATCTAAGAGGCCAGCCCATAAAGGCCACACACTGGAAAGCTGAGTTAGTCAAGAAGTTGGATTTTGTATTTCGTTCTTTCTCGTTTCCTTATTGCTAATGACGTCAATTAATTTTCTTTATGCCTAATTAAAAGGGACCCGGCTATCGCTACAAAAGTGCACCATGAGCCGGTGGGACAGCTGTACCTGGCGTAAAACACTAATGTTGAGGAGGGCGCTGTGCATTTGGTATTCTGCAGAGGCAGGGAAAGCAGAGTGCTGATTTCTTCTTTTAAGAAGGCACCGGCAATGTCAGCGCAAATCCGCACACCCAAGGCAGGTTGTGTGGAACTATTTCAGGGAGAATGACAATAGCCCACAACAGACTTGCCATGGGATGATATGGGGGGGAAACTTTCTGGGAGAAAGGAAGTCCTGGTAGCCAGCTTGGTGTAGTGGTTAAGAGCGGTGGACTCTAATCTGGAGAGCCAAGTTTGATTCCCCACTTCTCCACATGAAGCCAGTTGGGTGACCTTGGGCAAGCCACCGTTCTCCCAGAGCTGTTATCTCAAGAGCAGTTCTCTCAGAGCTCTCTCAGCCCCACCTACCTCACAGGGTGCCTGTTGTGGGGAGAGGAAGGGAAGGAGATTGTAAGCCGCTCTGAGACTCCAATTGAAGGGTGGGGTATAAATCCAGTCTCCTCCTCCTCTCCTTCCAACTGCTCGGTTGCCATATTTAAGATCCAAAGGATATTTTGATCCAGAATCCTTTGGCTAGTAAGCCTGGAAAGAAGCACCTGGCCTTCTCCCATACGTTGTGGCTTGGCTTGTTTATTTGAGTACTCTATAGTTCGTTTATTTATATCCCACTTTTCTCCCTGTCATGACTTATAGCATCATTTCCTCTCCTCTGCTACAGCCTCGCAACAACAACCCTGTAAGATAGATTAGGCTGAAAGAGAGAGGGCAACTGGTCCAAGGTCACGTAGCAAGCTACCATGAACCTGAGTCTCCCAGAACCTAGTCTGGGACTTTAACCACTACACGGTACAAAGAAGAAGAAGAAGAGGAGGAGGAGGAGGTTTCATATCCTGCCCTTCACTACCTGAAAGCATCTCAGAGAAGTTTACAATCTCCTTTCCCCTCCCCTCCCCACAACAGACGCCCTGTGAGGTAGCTGGGGCCGAGAGAGCTCTGAGACTGAAGGTCACACCAGCATCTGGTCCAGTAGACAGAGAGAGCTGCGGCGTCCTGTGTCATTTTCATCCTGCTTCCCCCATCATATTGTTGAGTGGTTTGGGTCAGCCTTTGACCTTGCGTATGACAAAGGAGAACAATATGCAATAAAAGAAATTACATGCGGCAGTATCTGGAGTTATACACAGGAGGCATGGTTTGGGAATTTTGTTTACCAGCAGCGTGACCGCGATCCGGGAAGTTCGGGGTGGCGCCCTCCCCCGCCCTGCCATCATTCCACAGCTCAGTGAAAAACAGAAATCAGGTTGCACCTTAGCCGTAATGTGACCCTCGGGAAACTACTGGAACTGGGAACCATCTTTGCCCCTGCCCTGTCTTGGCAAAAATCCACAACTGGCTTGCAGCAGTAATTCTCCGAACGCTGTCCTTTGCAGAGCAGCTGCTCCCTGGCTGGGATCCAAGGCTCTTCTGCTGTGTATTTGTATTTATAAGAGAACTCTGGGTCGGTGTAGAACACCTGTATCCAGGGGGTGGGGGGCACTTTGCAGAAGAGCAGAGGGAAGCGTCCATGTTTCAACTGGCTGCTCCGAATTGGCAGCCGTCCTCGCGTTGGCTGGCCTCTCCGTTGCTTCTGCAGTTAGGGACTTGTCTCTTTGTTGAGCTTTGCTGAAGTGAAGCGGCAAGACGCAACAGGTAGGACGCTCAAGATGTTGGCATCCAGGGAGTACTCCGGGGAAACATTAAGGCTGATTGTTCTTCACTTGGCAGAAGGGATTTTTCGATGGCACTGAAAATGGCATAAATATGGCCTGTCTCTTGGATCTATTACACTAACTGCTCCCCCCTCCCGGATGGCTAAGAGTAAGAATACCAGCATATGCATGTGGCATTCTCCAACTAAATCTGTCTATCCTCCAAGGAAAGGTGGTGCAGTCCGCACTTCATTAGGACTCTGAGTTTTGCTACAGTGGAGTTGGCACCTCATTAAAGAAGGTGACTGTGTCTGCAAGAAACATTGCATCATGCAGACATGCCCTTTGAATCAGCTAGGATGCTTTACTCATGAATAGGCCCATTCAGGGTTGGGCATTCCAGCTTGCTTCCTTGAAGTTGATGCAGCTGGGAAGAAGAATCCAGCCTCCAGAAAGGTTCAACCCATGGCAGAAAGTGGACCTAAAAAGGGGATTAGGCTGCCCAGCTATAGCAGGAGGGGAGGGGAGGGGCTGTGGCTCAGTGGCAGAGCATCTTCTCGGCATGCTGAAGGTCCCAGGTTCAATCCCTGGCATCTCCAAGTAAAAGATCACATAGTGGGTGACGGGAAAGACCTCTGCCTGAGACCCTGGAGGGCAGCTGCCCGTTTGACTATTCTGACCTTGATGGTCCAATGGTCTGATTCAGTATAAGGCAGTTTCGTGTGTGTTCAGTAAGACCGTAGACATTTGGGAGACTGCTAGAGTGTTGCGGTGAGGCCGTGATGTCACTTCCGTTTATGTGACTGGAAGTGATGCTGCAGTGGCTGACACTGAACAATACCTAATCAGTTTCGTGTAGTGGTTAAGTGCGCGGAGTCTAATCTGGGAGAACCGGGTTTGATTCCCCACTCCTCCACTTGCAGATGCTGGATGACCTTGGGCAAGCCGTAGTTCTGGCACAGCTGTTCTTAAAAAAGAGCAGTTTCTGTCAGAGCTCTCTTAGCCCCACCTACCTCACGGGGTGTCTGTTGTGGGGAGGGGGGGGGAAAGAGATTGTTAGCTGCTCTGAGTGAAGGGGAGGGTATGAATCCAATCTCTTCTTCTTCTTCTACCTCCCAAAGCTCTTGGGGTTGCCAGCTAAGGGGTGACCCTGGTAGGGGCCTTGGCTGATGAATTAATTTAAAGTTGAGGTAGCAATAGTGGCTGAATTTTGGATCTCACCTCTCCTGTGAAATCATTAGATGGTCTTAGGCAAGTACAAGAATCAGTTACTATAAAACGCTCTGCAAACTCCCATCAGACCTTCTCCCCTCTGTAATATGGGCATACTAATTCTCACCTACCTTACAGGGTGGGTAATAATGTAAATGAAGGTCTTTGGGCACCTGAAAGCAGTGTATAAATTCAAAGTATTGTGATTGTATTTAGTAGTAGTGGTAAGTAAGTTTATTGTATATGGCCGTTGGCCGTTACAATATAAAATATAAACACAAAATATAAATTTAGGGTTCACCTCCAATAACATTTTATTGGTATAATACAATAGTATTAAGAAAACATAACAATGCCTTCAGAATAAGACTGTACAGCATTTGAACAAATAAAACAATCGAAGTTTTAACATCATAAAAGCTATGCTACCAGTTTTGTAGCTCTAGGAAACAACCTTGGATCTAACTTTTCTGGCTATGATTGGATTTAGTGAACTCATCATTGGAACAGGCCCATAGCTACAGTGGGGCAATTCCGAGGCCTGCCCCCTTAATTAAAAGCCCCACCCCACAAATAGCCATGTGTCAGAACCCACAGCTTACAACGAAGTACACACATTCAGGAACGGTTATACTTTTATTGCAAAGCTATAGATGCAGTAACACAGGCATTGTTAAGAATGGTGGCAACCGTTAGAGCACTCCAGAGAGTTATCATCACAGCCCAGAAGATTATTGGCTGTCCTCTCCCATTCATGGAGGAATTGTATAGTTCTCGATGCTTGAAAAAAGCAAAGAACATTTTGCAGGACTTGTCACACCCTGAACCCTGAACACTCCCTGTTTGAACTGCTGCCTTCGGGTAGAAGATATAGGACAATTAAAACAAGGACAAACAGATTAAAAAACAGTTTTTATTCGAGAGCTATTATTGCTTTAAATGCTGTATGAATTGGAATTTGGGTGACATTGGTGGTTTAAGTTGCAATGTGAACCTTAAGGGAGTTATGGGATGGTTGTGAATGGTTGTGTGAGTGTATATGAGTATGGTTGTAGATCACCGAATGATTGCATCTTAATTTCGTTGTACTATGTACAATGACAATAAAGTTTATTATTATTATTATTATTATTATTATTATTATTATTATTATTATTATTATTATATATAGGACATTCATATGCACACACACACACCCCATGGCATGGGCCAATTATCTACCCTCCCGCACGTGGGATCAGCTAGGAAACCGTTAGGTGGCAAAAGCTGGGAAGCAGTAGTCTCTCACGGTACCTAGTAGACTTCCAGACAATACAACCTCCTCCTGCACATCTGCAGAGATAAGCATTTCGGCACAGGCAGAACAGCAGAGTTAGGAATGCAATAGCAATTACCAAGACACAGAATGAACTCCCCAACCCCCATGGCAGCATAGCTGACACCATGCCAGAAACCTTATTTTTAAAGAGAGGACCCCCACACACACACACACTGCCTGCTGCTGGCAGTGGCGCCGTGGCTTGCCCTCGGGCTTCCCTCTCCCTCCCGCTGTGGAATTTGGGGGGAGGCATCCTGGGACCTGGGAAAAGACAGCCCAGAGGGCATTGAATTGCCTCCAGGAGGCATTTAAATACCTTTTGGGTTCCCTTCCACAGGGCAAGAAATCTCAGAAGGGCCCTCAAGAGTGGCACCTTCCATACGCCTCCAAACAATCCCCCTTTCTGCTTGCCCAGTCCTGCTGTATACCACCTAGGTCATGGTGAGTCTTTTGAAAGCATCCCCATGAGCCAAAGGTAGGCATTCAGATTAATTTAATTAACTGTAATTTAACTGCCCCTTTAAAAATTTTAATTCCCCCCAGAACAAAAAAAAAAATCCTGGCTACGGGCCTGCAATGGAATATGCATATGTTTGTACATGTATACATAAAACAATGGGCTGGATCCAGCCAGCTCTTTCGCTCACCTAATTTCTCTCCTTACATATAATGGGTTGGATCTAACCAGCTCTTTCACTCACCTAATTCCTCTCCTTACATATAATGGGTTGGATCCAGCCAGCTCTTTCACTCACCTAATTTCTCTCCTTACATATAATGGGTTGGATCCAACCAGCTCTTTCACTCACCTAATTCCTCTCCTCATTATAGCCCACATCCACCTGGCTTTTGTCCATGCAGGCCCTGTGATCCCCAGCATGTCTTTTGACTGTGCCAGCAGAAAAGCTGTTTGGATCCAACCCAGTAGTCCTGAAGATGGCATTATAACCTGTAGGTTCCGTCGGCACTTGCATTCAAAATAATTAACTCTGTAAAAATCTGCTGCTCTATTGACTGGGGGGCACCTAGTTAAAACTTTAAGTGGGGCAATCTGTTTGTTGTGCAACCCTAAACAGAGTTACACCCTTCTGAGTACACTGAAGTCAATGAGCGTACAAGAATCTAACCCTGCTTAGGAATGGACGGTTGACGTGGCCACTTTCGCAAGAAATGAAGCTGCGGTGGTTCAGGAAAGGCTAAAGCAGAGGGATTATGAGAGGGGGTTGAAAGAGGAGAGACGGCTGAGGATTTTGAGCCGTAAGAAATGGCATGGCAGACCATAGGGAAGAGAGGAGGTTGGCTGGAAAACAAGACTCTCCCCCACTTCAAATGCAGACATATACCATAATAGACTGCTCTCTCTGACCGGACCTCTCAAATCACTTTCTCCGATCTATTCCATTTCAATGAGATTGTAGAGTTGGAACTGCCATCTTGGCTAGTTGAGGCAATAGCTTGGGAGTGAGGCTTCAGGCATGCAGAAGTGTCTGAGTACTTGCAGCATTTGAACACATGAATCTGCCTTGTACTGAATCAGACCCTCAGTCTATCAAGGTCAGTATTGTCTACTCAGACTGGCAGCAGCTCTCTGGGTCTCAGGCAGAGGTCTTTCACGTCACCTACTGCTGGCCACAGGGATAAACAGCTTTAAAAGGAGATTAGATAGATTCATGGAGGATAAGTCTATCAATGGCGGCTAGCTGTTGCGACTGAGGGGAACCTCCACATCCCAGGGCCAGGAAACAACATCAGGAGAAGGCCTTGGCCTCTATGTCCTGTTGATGGCCCCCCAGAGGATCTGGTTGGCCACTGTGTGAGATGGGATGCTGGACTGACTGGGCCATAGGTCTGATCGAGCAGGGCTCTTCTTACACTCTTATGTTCTTCATGCAATGCAGAGGCTCTTCCACTGAGCCAGGACCCTGCCCTAGTTGGGGGCTGGGAGAGAAGCACTGGGAGAAAAAAATAAGGACTACTTGTAAGCCAGTGTTGTGTACTGGTTAGAGTGGCAGGCTAGGATCTGGGAGTCCTGGGTTCAAGTCCCCACTCTGCCGTGCAAGTTTGCTGGGTGACTTTGGTCCAATCCCTCTCTCACAGCCTGGCCTACCTTGCAGAGTTGTTTTTGTGAGGCTATAATGGAGGAAGGGAGAATGATGTACACCCCTTTGGGTTCCCATTGGACAGAAAATCGGAGAATACGTATCTAAATAAATGGACTCCATGATTCCAGACGCACATTCCCAAGCACCTAGTGTTTTTGTTCATTTTGACTTTATGGGCATTACATAATTTCTGCTGGGCCGAAAGTGGGGATAGAAATACTTAAAAATAATAAATAACAGTGGTAGAGTATCTGCTTAGCGTGCAGAAGGCCCCAGGTTCAGTTGCTGGCATCTCCAGTTGGTGATGTGAAAGACCTGAGACTTTGGCAGAGCTGCTGCTGGGATAAGTAGACAATACTGACCTTGATGAACCATTGATTGGGGGGGGGGGGAAGCCCTCAGTGGAAGAGCCTCTGCTTTGCATGCAGAAAGTCCCAGGTTCAGTCCCCGGCGTATCTCGTTAAAAGGATCAGGCAGCATGTAATGTGAAAGACCTCTGCCTGAGACTCTGGAGAGCTGTTGCGAGTATGAGTAGAAGACACTGACCATGGTGGACCAAGGGTCTGATTCAGCATAAAGCAACTTTATGTCTCCGTGTGGTTGCCGAGGGCATATATCACAGGAAACCACCATTTTACATTCAGATGATAATCTGTGTCGTTCCTTAAAATGTACTGCTGGCGGAGGTGTGGCCCAACCATAAAGTGGAGGCCTGTTGGATCGGGTGATTATAGGGTTGATATACCAAGCAGCCTGTTTGAGTTCCAGACAGACTGGCAGATTTCAAGGATCACAAAAGCAGTTAATATCAGGTTGTGCTGTGATGCCGAATCCTGGCGGGGAGGACGGGGGACCTCTGAATCACCCATGCAGATACTCCCAACTTGGTTTGCTTCCAAGGAAGTGATTCAGTGTTTTGTATTGGATAACTCGTGGAGGGGGGAGGGGAAGCGTAAAGGTGGAATAGAGAATATGTCTGGGAGCATTTAGTCGGAACAGTTGTATAATTTGTATAACACAGCACTGACCTTTTTTTCCCCGTTTCAGCCACAAGTGTACATTGTAATTGCCTTGCTCTGAGGTAAGCGTCTATTTACAGCCCTTGTTTATTTTTAATTTTCAACAGCCTCGATAGAGAGTTCTCCGTAAGCGTCACCGGCCTCTAAAGCTGCTGTCCTGCCAGACGATACGAAAAGTGAACTTCCCCTTTGCAAGAAAGGAAAAAAAAAAGCATAAACAACAGAGCTGCCAGGAAAAGGCGATGGACAAGAACTTGGAGAAGTAGCCGAAGCCCCTCGCGGCATTGTCACTCGGAGAAGCCCTGGGAAGTCCTGGTTTGCTTGCAGAATTACGTCGTGGTGTGTCCGGCCACAGTGCTCACTTCTCCCAGCTGGTCATTGGTGGACCCTTTCCGCTGCAAAACAACTGCCGGTTGTCATCACTGTGCATAAAACTTTGGGCTCCCATGAGGGGGACTCTCTGCGTCCTTCACTAAAAGTTTCTTTTCTTCTACTTTTTTTTAAAAGCATGGTAACTACTGAATTATCTTATTGTATGCAGATGGCATGATATTGGGGGAGGGAGGGAGAAGGGGGGGAGGGAAACACCAGCTCTGCACACTCAGTGGCAATGTTCACAAATGTCCTTACACACTGATAGGAATGTAAACATATCCTCTACGTGTTCAGTAACACAGCGAAATGATATCCCCATCTTATTAGGACGGCTTTCCATCTGTGGTCTCTGCACAGGCGTGCTTGCAGATACGGTAGCGGTTATGGGACACTCTTAGAGAGCCAGTTTGGTGTCGTGGTTAAGTGCGCGGACTCTAATCTGGGAGAACCGGGTTTGATTCCCCGCTCCTCCACTTGCACCTGGCTGGATGACCTTGGGCAAGCCATAGTTCTGGCACAGCTGTTCTTGAAAAGAAGCAGCTTCTGCCAGAGTTCTCTCAGCCCCACCCACCTCACAGGGTGTCTGTTGTGGGGAGGGGAAGGGAAAGGAGTTTGAAAGCCGTTCTGAGACACCTTTGGGTAGTGAAGGGGAGGGTATAAATCCAATCTCCTCTTCTCTTCTCTTCATCTTCTCTTCTTAGAGAAGATAATTTGAAATGTTTCAGGGGCTTTCACTGGGATTGTAATCTAAGCATAGCTCACAACGTGTGTGTCTTCACCAGTTTGTGCAAGGTTGGTTTGCTCACTTGCCTGAAAACTATTTTGGCTCTTTTGGCACTTGATTTACATTGGTAGTCAGATGGGAGCACGTAAGCATTTGTGCTGGACTTGCCCTTTAAACTGCGAGGAGGGACAGACTTCAGTTGTATTTCTGCATGTTAAATAATAGAAGAAAAGAAAATGATCAAGGAAGATGTCCTTCCTTTGTTGTGAGAATCCAGGTACTTTTACCATGAAGAAAGATGTAACGTTTTTAGAATAGTAGAGCTGGTTTCGAAGGGTCTTCACTACATTTGGTACTGATCTATCTTTCCTGGGGCTAGCGGTGAAAAGCCTGTTCTGCAAGTTTGCTGCAAAAACTAACTTTGCAAAGTGCTGATTGGCTAGTGTCAGGGATATCATTGATACACCTTCTTTCCATCTCCAGAACAGTTTTACAATTATTTTTAATTGCTTGAGAAGCTTTGGATATTTTTATCTTGTTTCTAAAGAGAGAGAGAGAGAGAGAGAGAGAGAGAAGGTGAGGGGTGATTATATAGATCTATATGTGCTACTTAAAAAAAAAATCAATTAAAGGCAGAAACTGCACCTGAAGCAAAGCTGGTGGCTGTTCCAGTGTTTAACTTGCTAGTTATATTTGTTACCGGAGATAAATTTCAAAGCTGGGATCACACTGCAGGTGAGGAGCCTACTGTGGCCACTGTTTAAACGTTACACCTGTCTTCAATCTTAAACACTATTTGTTTCCATGGTTATGAGTAAGAAGGCTTGAAAAAAAATGGTCTTCCTTTCCCCGCCCATTCCCCTTTCTCCTTCCTTTTTTCTTTTTTTTTTTTTGGGTTCTGATGGACATGGAAGACTTTTGTGGATGACGTCACTGCAACTTTAGGGGTCAATTCTGCCATTGTAGTTAACGGTGAACAGCTGCCAAGACCATATCTTTGGAGGACTGAAGCTTCCAATGAATCGATGTCCAAATGTCACTGAGAAGCTCCACTGATTGGCGGTTTCTACCATTGGCACCAGGGTTGCCCACGCCTTCAGGCCATTTTTGAATTGTCCCCAAATTCTGTTCACTTGGCAGGTCATTGTTCGGACTGCCAAGCCAGACTTCCTAAGGATACTTGGGAGCCCCTGCATCTTCAGTAGGGTGTTGGGGGGGCTTCAGAGCATTCCAAAGGGACATCCCTTGGGTGTCACGAAGCTGTTGTGTTTCGAATCACTTTGGACTGCCCATTTTTGCACAAAAATCTCTTTGCCTTGCTCTCACAGACTATTCTCTTAGCGGGCACTGAGGTCAAGCAACACTGTTCCCTTCCAATGTTAACCGTAACTGGCTTAAGACTGTTGCATCCCAAATGGAGTGTCGCTCTCCCCTGTTCACTTTCCATGTTGCCAAGATGCCGCGAGTCGTGACTTCATTTTCATCCTTGATAATGCCAAGGGAGTATGTTTTCGGCCCAATGTCTTGCTTTTAGTTCTTCTTGGAAACAGACCTCGTATGTAGCAAAAAGATAGTGTTAGCATCCGTAAGAAACCAAGTGGTTGATCTTGGTGGTTCCCAGACTAGAGATTATGGGAATCTACAGTCTCTCTCTCTCTCTCTCTCTCTCTCTCTCTCTCTCTCTCTCTCCAGTGTGATACTGCTCCGCTATTGAAAAGCTTTTCATACGTCTACCAGTATAACAAGCCTTTGTATCATGCATCTTGGTCTTCTCAGTGCGACAAAAAGCACCTGAAACTGGAATAAGAAACTAGCAGTTATCTGAGTTCACATGTGGATCTTGAGCCACAAATCTCTTTTTCTTCTCAATAATCACGCGCCATTCACGCCGCTGCTTGCATCGCTGGTCTAGTTATAGCAGCAGTTTAGGGATTAGGCAAAGCACAAGTAATTCAGTATTTGCACATTTGTTAAACCACAAATCACTTTATTGGTGCATTTTTCAGGGAGTGGCACAAAATTCTAGGGCTTCTCTGGTTTGAAGGAGAAACGGAAATCCATCCAAATGGCCGACTTTGTTATAACCTGTCATCAAGACAACAAGCTATTCATTGATAAAGGACATTGTTTTCTTGATATAGTTGTGAACTTCTATGATGGCTGGCCATATTTTTGTTCATTTTAATTGGGCTTCTTCATTTGCGATCTCCTGTCCCAGATTCAGTACATTCTGTGGCATGTGAGAATAAGCCAATTGTGACCCAATACATGACATATAAAATGCGACAAGTGTCATTCTGGCATAGTGGTACAACCTGCAACAGCTGCCAGATTGGCAGCGGGGAAATCAATGCAGGGCCAGATGTTTGCAGGGGAATGGGAGAAAGAAAGGGGATGAGATGATGTGGCTAAAGGAATAGCACCAGAGACGTAAGTAATGCCACATGACAACTGCTGACAAGTGCTCCTCTAGGGTCCCACGTCTACAACTAGTGCCTCTGATTCCTACCAGTGGTGATACTCTTACAGCTGTGTGCCTACTCCTCTTTCTTTATGCTCTCCCTCTGCATTTTTATATTCGCACCAGCAGCCATTGGTTCTGCCTAAGGTAGTTTCAAGTGGGTAGCCAAGTCAGAACAAAATGCAAGTCCAGTTTTGTTGCTCTCTAGGAGGCTACTGTGCTCCAGTTTTGTAGAATCATCCGTCTCCCTTGATAATCTATTTGCAGACTCATAATGGACTCTTAACCCTGACTTGGGTCGTCCAGGCTAGCCTGATCTCATCCGATCTCCAAAGCTAAGCAAGGTCGACCCTGGTCGGTATTTGGATGAGAGACCTCCAAGGAAATGTCAGGGTCATGACGTGGAGGCAAGCGATGGCAAACCACCTCTGAGGGACTCTTGCCCTGAAAGCCCGACGGGGTTGCCATGTCAGCTGTGACTTGATAGCAACATAAAAATGAACTCTTGTCGTAGGAAAATAAAAGGAGTCCTGCCAGGTTGGATGGAAGACCTGCCAAGACCAGCAGGCTGTTTTCCATTGTTGCAAAAAAAATACCTCTGAAGTCTACAAGTATGATGTGAAGGCTTTGGATTTTCTCTGGTTTCCTCCCAACATCTGGAATCCAAATACTTGACAATCCTGATTTTCACCCCTACTTCCCCAGCCTCTGAAACTTGTATCAAAGAATGATGTGGCAGCAAAGGAAGACATATCTGGTGCTCAGTTGTATAAGTTCCCAGGTTCAGTCCCGCTCAGGGAGCAAGGAAGGACCTCTCCCTGGGACCTTCAGAGAGCTGCCAGTTGCAACAATTAATACTGTTCTATATAGACCAATGGTCTGACCCAGTATATGCTTCATATGTTCAAACTCCGATACCAGAGGTGAAGCATGATTGTGCTGCAGATTGACCAAGCTGTGGACCTTCCTGTTTTGCTTGTCAACATCCGACTTGAACAGATCAAACAATTCTTCTCCCTCTACGTTATACGTTCTTCCAATATTTAAATATTGTCACTGTATCTCCCTCCTCACCTTCCACTTAATTTTCACAAGACCGAATTCCTTTAGCCTTTCTTCATAGGATGTGTTATTGGTGTAGCTCTCCTCTGAATTCTTTCCATTTTTGTCAGTGTTAATAACTGAACATAGTTCTCCAGACATGACTTCATTTTCAGACTTTGTACCTTGAGGAACTCTTTCTCTGTTGACTCATCTGTGGAGGAAACCTACAAGTCTACCAATAAAACCTTAAGACGGATTCTAGAGCAGTGGTCTTCCACCTTTCGAGGTCCCCATTGAACTCCAAGCACATGATATTAGAGTCACATGAGAGTCAACAATATGATCTCACTGGTGTTGAGGCTAAGTCCACAGGCAGCAGATCAAGAGAGCTTGGGACAGGAAATACAAGCTGAGCTTCAGGAGGAACAAACTAAGAAGACCACCACTATAGCAGATTTCCTGGGGTATATATCCAGTTGATGTGAGGCGCTTGCCAGGCCTAGAGAGCCACTTTATTGCCCCACATGTTCTAAGAGAAATACCCTCCCATTCCCCAGTTACTGAGCATGCCAAGTCTTTCAAGAACATTCTGCTGCCAATGTTTATCTTCTTGTTGAAGAACTCCACTCTGAAGGAATATATTTTGGGGTGGAGTGGGGTTAAGCACTCTCGTTTGTTTCTTTCCTTTGCTCTCAGCCTCCTAAGGAACCTGCGTGTACCGTTTGGTATCAGAGAGATGCTAGATCAACTGGATATGCTTTCAGTCCAACGGCTTCCGTGATTTGCTGCTTCTTCCCAGCATGTCAAGGGTACAGTCAGATACTAGCCCCAACCTGTGCCTAGGAACGTCAGAAATATATTTTTCCCTCCCTTCACTCCCTCCGTTGTTTTTTAAATCATCCAACCTGATAAAGAGTTCTGAAGAACCTGATGAAGAGTTCTGAAGAACCTGGAAGCTCGCACATTGTGGTATTTGAGTTGGAGTATCAAGGAGTGGCCTCCACAGCTTCTCCATTGGTGCACTGCAGTGGGATCCATTCCCAAATCTGGAGACAGTAAGGCAGCAGCTGTTGGTATCTTGGCTCCCACAAGACCCATCTGACTTTACCCTTGTTCACCACCGATCACAGGGGTCGAGAAGAGGACCGGACTCCCCCAGGCCCCTCCTCAGCATCACCAAGGACGCCTGAAAGGCCTCTTGGTAGAACTGTGCGTCTTCCACAGTTCTGCACAACCCCATTGTCTATGCACTGGATCAAGTGCCGGGTGTACCATTTGGGACCTTGAACATTTCAGCACCTCTCTGCAAATATATAAGCTTTGAAATGTTTGCACAGTGCCTGGTTGAAATCTCCGAAGATGGAAACAGATGTCAAACAGAATCTTGAGGGTGGGGAATGTGACTTCAGTGCTTTGTGTAGCAGCTGCAGACGACTTTATGCAAATGAAACAGAGCTATGCCTGCTTGCTTACTGGGCAGAGTCGAAACAGGGTGCGGAATTCCCCTTTTGGTGCAGAATCTGCAGAGCTTTCGTTCCAGGGTCGCTCCATTTATTTTTTTGTCTGGCTGGAATCCTATCGCTGCATCTCCCTGCCTATGATAAAAGCATCATTTGTTCTTAAATTTCTGCCTGGCATAAGGCTTGAGAAGAGTACGGGAGTCCTGCTAGGAAGGAAGGTAGGGACTTGGTTGCATTCTTGTGGGCTGGTTTAAGCAAGTGTTTTGCTCATACAGCTTAAAATGACAACCACGTTTTGCTGAATCTAGTCCAATAATGTGATTAATGGTGCCCCCCCCCAGTGTGTTCTTAGTAATCTGACTTCATAACCTACATGCATTAATGACCCCCCCCCTTTTTAAGTGAATGTTTCAAGTAACCATTGTCCTATCGGTGCTAGGAGGTAGGGGGTACTTGAGTTATGTAGCTACTGGGAATCCAAAGCTAAAAATGGGCTATCCAGGTCATGGTATGTTAAACGGTGAAAGACGCAAAATGAAGGAGGTGGCTAGTAGCTTTCAGTCACCTGACTTCAGACTAGCAGATTTTAGTCAGTGGGTGGGATGGGAAGGTGGTCTGGTAGAGCCTGATCTTGTCAGACCTTGGAAGCTAAGGATGGTTGGTACTTGCATGGGAGCCCTTTGAGGAAGGCACTGCAGAGGAAGGCAATAGAAAGCTGGGGTCCCCATAAGTTGGTTTCCTTGAAAGCTGGGGTCACCATAAGTTGGTTTCCTTGAAAACTGGGGTCACCATAAGTTGGTTTCCTTGAAAGCTGGGGTCACCATAAGTTGGTTTCCTTGAATTCTGGGGTCACCATAAGTTGGTTTCCTTGAATTCTGGGGTCACCATAAGTTGGTTTCCTTGAATTCTGGGGTCACCATAAGTTGGTTTCCTTGAATTCTGGGGTCACCATAAGTTGGTTTCCTTGAATTCTGGGGTCACCATAAGTTGGTTTCCTTGAAAGCTGGGGTCACCATAAGTTGGTTTCCTTGAAAGCTGGGGTCACCATAAGTTGGTTGCAACTAGGTGGCACATACGTACATACAGGAGGATGGTCCCTGCGTAACACAGGTGTGACACGGATCCCCCTACCTTTTATCCCTCTTACCATGAGCTTAAAGGCTAAAGCATGTGGCATTGCCTGCCCACACAGCTCCCCACGGGGTGTATAAGGTTTTCCCCAGCCTAAACTGCAACCTTTTCTCAAAGAATCTACATTGCTTTGCATATAACTCTGATAAGGGTGAAGAATGCTTGTGGACATTCCATAACATCACAGCGGCTCTGCTGAAAGCATGAGGATTTTCGCAGGCAAAACTATTTTTAGCTTCCAGCTCCGTCCAACTATTTTTTCCCCCTCCTAAACTTTCTGCCGTCTACATTATGTAATAGTTCAGAATTTCTAAAAATGAAAGGCAAAGCACTGATGAGGAAATATATGCTCTTTTATTATGTATTGCCTTTCTGCCCTCGTGGGTGGGTTATCTAATACTCTCTTTGTATTAAATTGTCATGTAATTGATTTTGTTAAGGGGATAAAGTCACACAGGAGAGAAGCTCAGAAAACTCCATTTTTTCCAGCTCTCTGGTTTTCTTCTGCATCGAAGTGTGTTAGTCATTCCACTCTTTGCACTGTTCCTCCTTGCTCTCTGTTCCACAGAGTAGTTTTGTGACTTGACAACTAGACTTAAAGCAGCTGCTGACTAAACCTTTGAAAATGATGACTGGGTTTGCATTGTGTGAGAAATGTGGGTCAGATCCTTAAGACAGCGAAAGAGCATCTCCATGGGAAGATATTTTTCTCTCTCCCGAATTTAGCAAGGTCTCGGTTATTTAGAATGCAACAAAGAAAATAATTCACTTCCTCCTTTCACGTCTTCAAACAAATGATCTCACTGGAACTTCCATCTCTGGAAAAGTCTCTGTAGAAATACAGTTGTGGAAGTAGCTCTCTCCTCCAAGTTACGATGTATGTTATGCAAGTAACTAAGGAAGAAAGAAGCTAGAAGCTCTCGTGGAAATGGTCAGAGTCCGTACTTGAAGTCATAATCGCTGAAATTTGTTACCGGAGATTTGCACAAAATGGCAGCCCCGAGTATCTCCACCTCCCCAGTTGTATAGTACAAAACATGTGTTTGGTTCCCCTACCTACCAACTCCCCTCTACAATTATCTGTCACTTGCCAAGGAAGGGAAACTCAGAGCCCAGTGACATCAGGTCACATACTTTGCATTTCTTTGATGTTACTGGAAAGAGGAGAAGGGATGGTACTGCTGGTTTTGATGGAAGCCGTATCTGTCACTTGCCAAGGAAGGGAAACTCCGAGCCCAGTGACATCAGGTCACGTACTTTGCATTTCTTTGATGTTACTGGAGAGAGGAGAAGAGATGGTACTGCTGGTTCTGATGGAAGCCATGTGTGACCCATCAGGACTAGCACCACTCTTGGAGGAATAACTAGAGAAGCTGTGCGTACGCACACCGTGAAAATACACCATGAACTCATTCTGAACGCATCGTATTAAATAAAATGGGCTCCAAGACTGAAAAGGCTCCACTGGTTAACTTCCTTTCAACCCGGACCTTTGCCATTTAGTAAAACGTTTTGGGCTCGTGAGAGTGGTTGAGTCCCCCTGTCCTCCACAAAGATTCTTATTCCAGCAGTGAGGACCAATGGCATCTGACGTATCCATGG
>NW_015170307.1:56987-61653 GCF_001447785.1 Gekko japonicus | reverse complement strand
GGAAAACATAGAGTTTTCCCCTCAAATGGCTGTGGCCCCACCCCAGCATGCCCAGCGTCATGACGTCACTTCCCTGTGACGTGCATGTGGCGCGCGTGCGCTTCACACGCGTGCACACGCCAGGAGCCGGGCTGGAGTCCCCCGCCGCAAGGGTAAGTGCCATTTGGCAACCCTAGAACCGGGTTTGATTCCCCACTCCTCCTCCACAGGAAGCCTGCTGGGTGACCTCTGGCTAGTCACAGTCCTCTCAGAACTCTCTCAGCCCCACCTACCTCACAAGACGTCTGCTGTGGGGAGAGGAAGGGGATGCGATTGTAAGTTGTTTTGAGACTCCTTAGGGTAGAGAAAAATGGGGCATAAAAACCAACTCTTCTTCTTCTTCAGAGGTACCTAGACTAGACCTGTAGCGCAAATCTAAAGCAGAGTGATACCTGTCTGAATCCATTGATGTCAGTGGATTTAGAAGGATAAACTCTGCCTAGGATTGCACCGCTGCTATGTCAAAGAAAATATTGGAGTGGTTAGAAAGTATATTTTGAGCAATTTTTTAACAGGGTAGAAGTTTTTCAAAGAAATAGTATATAAGGAGAGACCCACAGAAAACTGGACAAATTAGTTCAGATTGTCGTAGACAAAAATAGAGAAATATCCCCCCCCCCAGTTCTTGCTGAAATCCAGCCCTAAATCCGTAGGAAATGAGTATGGACTAGATTTAATCCCTGCAGAAAAGCTGTCTAAGCGAGCTAAAACGCGTGCTCACGGAGGCGCGGGGGGGGGGGGGGATGAATGAAATAACACAGTGGCTCCTATTTCTGCTCGTTCTCTATTCTACACCACCTCATTGCCTTTGAGTCGCTGCTAAAATGTCCTCTTCCCAGTCCTGCTGTGGGCGAAGAGCAACGTCGATGTCGCTGATAGTTTTGCAATACTGTTCCTCCCATGGTGCCAAAGTGAAATATCATTATAAATTGTCTGGGGGGGGGGTGAACTTGAGAGCAAAAACTCTTCTGCATATTTTTTGGGGGGGCAGTTAACTATCCATACCTGATGTATAAACAGTGCAATCTTCCTATGGCTACGACTGTGTCCTTTTAATCGTATTATTTCTACGAGCGCCGGGGCAGTCAAGTCAGCTATTTAGCCTCATCAGCTACCAAATTAAATAACCGTCCCACTTTTATTTTATTTTTTAGAAAAATGAAATCAATACTGTAGCAAAACTGCATAGGAGCAATAAAAAGGTAACCACTGTGTAGTAAATAATATTGATCCAGCCAGTTAAATGCTGAAGGGGATGCTTGCGTGGTGTTCTGCTTTATTTATTGGGTGTCTTACATTTGTATAATTTGGTTCTTCTTTATTAGATCTCCGATCATTTATCTTAGAAAAGCAGAGGTCCACAGTTCTTCCACCACCCCTTCTCTGGGCCTCTGCTTCTGGAAGCTATCCTTTTTCTTTCTTTTTTGCATCTCTCCACTGGGATGAGATGACTCTGAGTTCTAAGTACCCTCTGCTCCGGAGCAATGTTGTTCCATAAGTAGATGATCTTCCAGCCAATGCTAAAAGAAAATCCATCTTCAAGAGGAGTATATTTATCTCTTTTCCCCCCACAATCACCACTACCATCTTTTAGCCCTTGTATCTCCAAAGCTATGTCTGACTGTATGCCAACAACATCTCTTGAAATCACAGAAGCACAGGGTGTATTGCCGGATAAACTTTTGAGTTCTCTGGGGTTGGGCTTCAGTGCTCTCTGTCCTTTCACAGCTGCTTGTCCAGAATAAATGTTGTAAAAAAAATTAATAAATGGCAGAACAAATTATGAAAAGTAAGGCAGATTACACAAATTAATGTGCATGATTTACACAATTCCACAATTCATGATTTCGTGGCACAGATTTCTATTTTTTTTTCTTAGTGAAGACTTCGTGCCCTTTGCAACCCAGTAGCACTGATTCTGTTCCATTGGTAGGTCGATAATTGTAAAACCTAGTGAGCTAAAAGGTGGACTTGTTTCATAAATGTATTCATTAGTATTGAAAGGGGACCTTTGGTTATTTGGAGGGGAGGCTTGCTGTGAAAGAGTTGCAAAAGTATCAGAGTCTCAGAGTGATCCCTGATTGGTTAGATCATTCATATGACCAGATGGCATTACTCTAAATGCACTTAATGTGTCCTTAGTGATGTCAACACAGAGCCATATCTGATTGGCTGCAGGGCATCAAGGTTTCACACTTCCAGTACGTGATCCCTGATTGGCTGGGATCACTTGCAGAAGAATAAAACAAAAAAGTGTGGTAGAAGGAGATAGTGGCTATTAACACTTGTGAACATTCACAACATTGGATTAAGGAGTTGGGAGTTGCCTAACAGGTGAAAGGAAGAAACCTGGATGTCACAGGGAGAAAGCATATTTGTTCAGTGTAGCCTCTTCTCTTAATCATCTATAGACCGGTCGACTGGTGAAGTTGGCTTGTATCACAGGCAGCCTCTAGTCTTTGTAGGTAAACTGTTTTTTTACATTCTTGAGCATCCTGGAGAAAAGCAGCATGCACTAGCCAAAGAAAGATGGACTGGAAAGGGAAAAGAAGCAGAAGCAAATGTTCTTGAAAAGACAAGCCCAACAAAAAGAATGGCCAATACAAACCCAACAATTATAGTGAATTGGTGTGAGTTGGACATCCCAGAGTGAGCTCACTCCATTTGCTTTGTAAGGTGAACCACAACCCTGTGGCCTTCATAAAGACTCTCCACGGTGCAGAGTCCATAACACTCACTTCCAAGTTATCATTTCAGACCTGTGTTAATACAGTCTTTGGGAACCTCTTCCCAGACCTACCATTTAGCATCGTTACTCCTTTCAGTTCATCTGCTATTCTTTGCATGCATCAGAAACTCTCATACCTTCTGCAGTGGTTCTGGTTTTGATTAGTTACAGGCCTAGAATTCTTAATTTTCTCCGATGCTCTAAACTTTCCACATTGTTGGAAACTACTGTGTTCTTCAGGCATGAGACAGGAGCAATCCGACCCATCAAACATATGATCTGTAACGAAGCTGATACAAGTAAGGCTTCAGAGGTATGGTCCATATGTCCTCAGAGGTATGACAGGGATTTAAGTAACAAATTGGAAGTGATCATCTGCTTCCCCATAAGCGCACATGGGATACAAGTGTGATCAGGCTGATGTGAAAGAGTCATGCAGATGTGTCACTTCTCTATGAGAAAAACTGCATCACCCATTAGTTAAAATTTAGCAGGGTCTGTGGGGCTGAATCAGGCTTATTGGTGCTAGTCACCCATCTCTGCTCCGATTGATCTGTCTTCTGTTGTCCCTTAGACTATTTTCCTGGAATTCCCCTTGATTTCCCTTCCAAAATCAATGTTCTGTTCTTTGTGTTTATGTTCACACGTGTAACTTCTCAGTCTTCTGCCTGTGTTAGGAAATGACAGTGCTGTGGGGTTGATAGACAGTTTGGAAAAGAAGGATGTTGTCTATGAAGTAATATTCTGCTCTTTTAAATATTATTGTATGATTTCTGTAAACCCAAAACTAAGCATGCAATACTAAGATAACCTCTATGAGCTTATAATGCGGACATTTCATTTACCATTGAAATAGTAGGAGGGGGTGTTCCCCCCCAGTTCTCAGGTGTGTTTTATAATTTACATTTGTGTTTCTTTCATTCAAGGGGGGGGTGGATTTTATTTTCAGGTAAACGTTAAAAACAGAAAACTCCCTGGCCATACAAATAATACAGGTTGGATACAGATCTTACAGAGTAGTTTCTGAAATGGATCTTAGTTATAGCTATAGGAAATTAAGGGATAGAACAAGGGACAGTGGTATTAATATGAGCTACAACAGTGGAATATCTAGATTACAAATTTTAACTAGCCCCAAAGAATCTTGGGAATTGTAGTTCAGTGAGGTGCCAAGATCCCTAGCTCCTCCCCCTAATTTATAATGCCCAAACGGGAATGACTGTTAATCTAGTTTGAGCCCTAAGAGGCAAAATATGGCATAACTGAGATGAATTCAACACTCGAAAGCATCTGGGATACTGCAAACTCAAAACGACAGAAATAATATTTGTTCGTTTTTAAGTTTGTGTCCACAAGATACATTTCCAAAATGATTGCATTTTTAGCTTTAGGTGTGGATACAAAATGCTGGAATGTGGCAAGTGCAAACTGTGTTGGACTAGTTGCTAAAAACTGGTAATCATTTCGGTGGCTTCTGGAATTAAAAAAAATAGCATCAATGTATAATACTTGGGTTCAAACCAAAAACTGCCTGTCAGGTACGTAAGTCAGTAAGCGGAGCCAACGTATTGCAGGCTGACCCACCACTGTAATCTCTGCAGCTTGACCATGTGCCTAAATACAGCCTGACTGCTCTTCTTCTGTCAGACCACTGGACCACAGAGCTCAGCAGGTGGTCTGCTCTAACAGAAAGTGACCCTGCGAGGTCTCCAGCAGACCTTTCTTCCCCAGCTCAGATGACCTATCATCCTTTTACCTGAAAGTTCCAGGTGAGTTCTGCCTGCAAAGATGTCGCTTCCCAAGGAGCTATCTTTGGCACCCTGCTATTTCTGGAGACCCTTCTACCTCTTCTCCACTGCAAATAGCCTTCGTCCACCATCGCTTCGCATCAAGAAAGCG
>NW_015170307.1:51237-54513 GCF_001447785.1 Gekko japonicus | reverse complement strand
TTGAGGGGAAAACAGAGTTTTCCCCTCAAATGGCTGTGGCCCCGCCCCCAGCGTGCCCAGCGTCATCACGTCACATCTGGGTGATGTGCATGTGGTGTGTGCGCACTTTGCGCGCACTCGCACACAGGGGATGCCATCCGGGAGCCCCCCACCACGAGACCAAACGGATTTGGCAACCCTATTCTCTTATGTTCTTCTCCCTTGCTTTTGCAGGAGGAAAATTAAGAGAGATCCATGCCCTTGAACTCCTTGCATGGATCCTTGACAGTGAACAAGATCTCTTGGGTTTGCTATCTGCTTATGGACTAAGGTCAAAGGGGGCTCTTGGGAAAGAGATGGTGTTTTCGATTTCACTGCAAGACACAAGCTTCTCATTCTGTCGCTGCTTTAAGGTCTGGAGGCACCACTTCCCAACCAAAGCCCCAGTTTTCGGGCCAAACCAGGCTACTGTGTGGCAGTTCACCATCATAGGCCCTTTCCAACATGACCTGGCCAGCAGGCGAACTGCCAGGGCTCTTTTTGTAGAAAAAGCCCAGCAGGAACTCATTAGCATAATAGGCCACACCCAACAGCAGGAACTCATTAGCCTATTAGACCACACCCCTGACAGCACAGCACATTAACATATTAGGCTACACCCCCATGTTACCAGAAGTGTGGTCATCCAGCCACACCCACCTTTCGCTTTGCATGTTTGCATGTTAGGCCACACACTCCTAATGTAGCCAACCCTAATGAGTTCCTGCTGTTGGGTGTGGCCTGTTATGCTAATGAGTTCCTGCTGGGCGTGGCCAACTTGGGAGCCAGCCGGAGCTCCGTTCCTGTGCGTTCCTGCCCAAAAATAGCCCTGGGAACTGCTAACTCTGGGGTAGCTGGGAGGAAGAGAGGAGAAGAGAAGAGGAGATTGGATTTTATCTTGCCCGTTTACTGAAGCTGCTCTGTTGTCTGTCAGACCACTGGACCACAGAGCTCAGCAGGTGGTCTGCTCTAACAGAAAGTGACCCTGCGAGGTCTCCAGCAGACCTTTCTTCCCCAGCTCAGATGACCTATCATCCTTTTACCTGAAAGTTCCAGGTGAGTTCTGCCTGCAAAGATGTCGCTTCCCAAGGAGCTATCTTTGGCACCCTGCTATTTCTGGAGACCCTTCTACCTCTTCTCCACTGCAAATAGCCTTCGTCCACCATCGCTTCGCATCAAGAAAGCGAGACAGCTGATGTTCTCCGAGACCTAGTCGCATGATCCTAAGCGATGGAGAGATTTTATTTGTTAGACCAGGGCTAGGCAAGGAAGGGCGCCGTGCATACCAGGAAGCTGGCCTCGATGCACTGAAAGGGCAGTGACTTCCAGGTCTGCATGTCCAGGCTTGGAGAGTCTCTTCAAGGTTCAGGAAGCTACGAAGATCGTAGGGTCCAGTCTCTCTCAAAAGCATGTGTTAACAGGATTCCACTGTTTCACTCCAGAACTTCAATGCCCACCACCCTTCGTTCCGTGCTCACGCTCACCATTTAGAATCCACACCGCATGCATCACACAGCATGCATCAAAAGGGCACTTCTCATACTGCTGGACTCTGTCCCAGACCGTGAGCTCCCCACCCCCCCCGAAAGGCACCTGTCCCTCACACATGGCAAAGCAGCTCTGCCTCCTTCCCCGCCTTATGGCTTCCTGCCCCCCCATGGCTGTGCTTTAGATGGCAAACCATGGATTTAGAGGCCCACATCTGGATCCTGGTCTGCTTGTTAATCATTCCCGAGATAGGGGGGAAAGGGACATCAACCTAGGGGGATACTTGTAGGGTACTTTGAGAACATAATTGAAAAATAGATGGCTCTTGCCATGGGAAATGCCTCAGGCCATTCTTACTGACATATTTGGGACTTTCAGAGGCAGAATCCAAATGGAAAGTGCATAACATTAAGAGTGCCTTTTTGATGGACATACACTGTATACGACACCCCTCCCCAGCATTAAAGGGGTTAATTTGTACAGCCATGTTTGCGCCACCACCACCCCTCTATACGGAGGCTACTGTGATGTTCCGTGCATGAAATGGATGTCTGTGTGAGTTCTTATTGTTTTGGATTTTTTAGAATTCCTTCTGTTCTCAAAGGGTTTCCTATCTCTTTGGAGGAGTCGGGGTGGGATGGAGAGGGATAGGAAGCATCTTTTGATGAAAATTAATTTAAAGTAATCTTTTCGGTCCCTTTCAGCATGATCTCGGGAAGATTTGGAAATCCGCGTCGTCATTTTGTACACCAGACAATTTTGTACTCTGCATTGTTGGACCTCATTCGTGCATGGCCGTGTATTAAAATACAGGATTTTTATTACGAGTCTGAAGTTTCAGCCTTTTTTTTTTTTAAGTCTTACTTGGCTTCACTAGTGGTGGAAATTCAGTTGGGGGGGGGAGTTGCAAGATGACAGTGCAGCCCTGTGCAGAGTTGCTCCAGTCTAAGCCCGTGAATTTCAGTGGGCTTCACTGTTAGCACTGTGCAAATGGACAAAAATGCACAGACCAAACCACCTGTTGGGACAAATGTACCAAGACTGTATGTTTGTATCCGGTGCCAAACAACGAAACACTGAAATGTCATCTGGGGTCAGGAAAACTGCAGGCTTCAATCCTCCTTTCCCCAGACTGTGGTCCTGATCCAAGTCAGCCTCTCCTGCGCCAGCTATTTGAAAGAGAGGTGAAATATTAGGAATTCCCACAGAAAACTCACAGTGCCTTGTGTGGTTTGTCCCTAATTTGATCTGGGAATGACATCTCTAATGCTGACAAATCACTGCAAGGTAGTGTGTGAGTCTGTTTCTTGGCCCGGAAGCCGGCTTTGCCAATGGGCAAAAGGTGGTGTTGCCAACCTCCAGGTGGGGCCTGGAGATCTCCTAGGATTATAACCACAGAGATCAGTTCCCCTGGAGAAAATGGCTGCTTTGGAGGGCAGACTCTATGGCACTATACCCCGCTGAGCTCCCTCCCCAGTTCCCACCTCCAAAATCTCCAGGAATGTCCTAACCCGGAGCTGGCAACACCAGCAGCAGGGGCAGCTGGTCTGGGCCCAGGCTAGGGGTCCTGACCACCAACATGCCCACGCCCCAATGGAGGGGAGGGGGAAGAAAGAGAGAAGGCTCCCGGCCACCACCTGTCCCGTCCAGAGCCCAGGCTGCCCACTCACAGCCAAAGCCACTCATGCCCACTACGTCTGGGGCTTGAGTAGCCAGCCCGGCAGTAGCTACTTATGCCTACTCCATTTTGGCTTCTAGCGATGGGACAAA
>NW_015170307.1:49384-49604 GCF_001447785.1 Gekko japonicus | reverse complement strand
ATTGGTAGGAGCCAGCATGAGTTTATCAAGAATAAGTCATGCCAGACCAACCTTATCTCCTTTTTTGACAGAGTTACTAAAATGGTTGACTCTGGCAATCAGAGGAGATTGAAACAATCGAACACGTATTCCTCCACTGTAGCTTGTATGATGACATTCGGGCAGTCTATCTAGAAGCCATACTTAAGAAAGATGTCAAACAATCAGATGACAGAATGTT
>NW_015170307.1:49118-49275 GCF_001447785.1 Gekko japonicus | reverse complement strand
TGTTTATGACTCTGATCCATGCCAATAAAGGTTTTGAATTGAATTGAATTGGACTCTGGCAATGCTGTGGACACAGGGCCGGCTCGAGGTGTTTCTGCGCCCTAGGTGAGGCTGCCTTATGGTGCAGATGCCAACCCCCCGGTGGGGCCTGGAGACC
>NW_015170307.1:47691-49058 GCF_001447785.1 Gekko japonicus | reverse complement strand
CTATTCTCTCTGGCTCCGGATTGCAAGACTAGATTGAATGGGTGGGAACGACAAGGGAGTCGATACCAGCTAAATATCAGGAGAGACTTCCTAACTGTCAGAGTGGTTGAGCAGGGGAACAGTCTGCCTCGGGAGGTGGTGGATGCTGCTTCGCTGGACGTTTTCAAGCAGAGGCTGGACAACCAGGTATGTTGTAGGGCTATCTTTTGGCTATGCTCCTGCAGAGTGCAGGGGGTTGGACTAGATGATCTGCAAGATCCCTTCCAACTCTAACATTCTATGATTCTATAATAAATATTAATAAATAAATAATCTTTCAATTTATTGATCCCTCAATCCTTGCAGAGCTGCTGGCTCTGAACGATTCACAGTTACTCATGTGTTGACACGGGACTAACAATGATGGGGGTAAGGGAGGACAACATATATCATTTTAATCACACACACTTCGCAGTCGACAGGGAGTTTGGTCAGCTGTAAGCATCAGACGTGTTCCTGCAGCATTCTTAGTCGGTGTCGCTTGATGTCATCAGCATTTTTCTCAGTCAGGCCGGAATGGCCCATTGATGCTGCGTAGATCTCTCTCGGCTTTTGATCTTACGTGCGGACCTTCCGTTTGTCGGCTAACACTTCCCACCGGGGGGGGGTTTAAGTGTGCCCACCCTCTCTAAAGAGTGGTACCCATTTTATCTACTCGCCGAAGCTTTTGAACCGCTGGGTGGACAGCGAGCTGGGGACACGGCTGGTAGCTCACACCAGTGTGGGGCTCGAACTGACAGCAGTCCTGTTCAGCTCAGATGTTTAATCAGATAATAAATCCCCTGTGCCACCACTCCCCTTATGATTCTAAGGTCACACCAGCAGCTGCATGTGGAGGAGTGGGGAATCCAATTCAGTTCTCCAAGATTAAAGTCTGCACTCCTAACCACTACACCAAAGGAGACACCCACACAGCTGTTTCTCACACCTGTGTCAGCCTTTCTTTTTATTATTATTATTGTATTATTATCAACATGAAAAAACAACAAAGATCTCTCCCTTTAAAGATTCAAAAAACGCAAAAAGAGAAAAACAATTTTAACTTTATCTTTCCTGGGCAATATAAACAAAACCCATCTTTCCTTAAATTTATCAACCCTTACTTCTTGTATTTGTAATTCTGTTTTGCTACACCAGTTCAATTTAGACATGAGAGCAATTTTTCATACTTTCATAATCCATTCATTAATATAGGGGACCAAGGAGGACTCCCAACAGAAGTCTGTATTCTATTTATTATCTGATGAAGAAGAAGAGGAGGAGATTGGATTTATACTTCACCCTTCACTCGGCGTCTCAGAGCGGCTTACAAAATACTTTCCCATCCA
>NW_015170307.1:47257-47615 GCF_001447785.1 Gekko japonicus | reverse complement strand
TGTCAGAACTATGGCTTCCTGTTTCACCCAGCTGGCTGCATGTGGAGGAGTGGGGAATCGAACCCGGTTCTCCCGGATTAGAGTCCGTGCACTTAACCACTACACCAAGGAAGCTTTGACTCATGAAAGGTTATACCCTAGAAAATTCCGATGGTCTTTAAGGTGCTACTGGGCCCAAATTTTGTTCCAACAGGACGTTATGCATTGTCTTGTAGCAGAGTTGCCCTTTCTGAGGTGAAAGGATGAGCAGAAGAAGCTGTTGTCTTGGCGATTCTCGTGGATTTGGTGTAGTGGTTAAGTGCGCGAACTCTAATCTGGGAGGACCGGGTTTGATTCCCCACTCCTCCACGTCCGCCTG
>NW_015170307.1:42728-47030 GCF_001447785.1 Gekko japonicus | reverse complement strand
TCTTCTTCTTCTTCTTCTTCTTCTTCTTCTTCTTCTTCTTCTTCTTCTTCTTCTTCTTCTTCTTCTTCTTCTTCTTCTTCTTCTTCTTCTTCTCTGGATACAACTAGAGGCAGGACACTGCAGCAGCTCCCACCCTACTGGTGGCAATAGTGGAATGTCGTATCCACTGCCATGATCTTCTGTACAGAAGCATAGCCCAGGAAGAAATCTGAAATCACCTTGCTTCAGTTTTCTGCAGTAGCATTCTCCTACACACTAGCCCAAACCCAGCCCTGTATCTATCAACCCACAAAATCCAGGCCACATTGCGCCTCATTCTGAGAGCTTATGTGCTACACACAAAAGTTTATACCTTGAATAAAACTCTGGGTCTTAAAGGTGCCACTGGACTCAAACTTTGCTGCGCTGCGCAGGAGTTACTCTTGCATGATGCCCTGCTATGAGATGGCTGCATGAGCCGTGGCCACCAGAAATGGACCTAGCAGATACCGGCAGGACGAGAGGCCTTCTAGGGGGCCCCACTTGCTGATGGGGCTGGCCTTGAGGTCGTCCAAATGCCCCATGGACAGGAAGCTCCAATGCAAGTTTTAAAACAGCCCTTCTTATGTTTGTGCTTATCTCAAGCTGGCGATGCCACTGAACAGCCTGCCACTAGAGACTGTCCAAAAAGGAATTGGGAAGGAGGAGGCTTGTGCTTATCTCAAGCTGTCGATGCCACTGAGTCTGTCCAAAAAGGAATTGGGAAGGAGGAGGAGGAGGTCGATGAAGTGGGCACTGTGAGGTGGGGCAGCTTTCAGGGCCCAACGTTCCTGGCAGGGCTCACTGCTGCCAGCACCCCCACCACCACCACACACACGTACTTGCTAGTGCTCAACCACCCATGCTCTCAGCTGCCCACGCTGCCTGGTGCCACTGGGGGAAAGGTCTGCAGACAGTTGTGAGCATGGGCAGTGGGAGTGGTTGTGAACAGACAATGGAAGCAGGTGGGAGGCATGCAGGTGTGTGGGAGTGATGGAGGGCATGAATGCCAGGTGATGGGCAGAAAGAGGGGAAGGGAATCCCAGTGACTTTCTGCCTGGGCCCCTCCAAGACCTGAAGCCCCCTGGCCATGACCATCCTTGATCCTAGTGGGCCATACCCTTCACGCTTGACATTAGCCATAAGCAGACATCCACCCTGAATCTCAAACTCAGTGGAACTCTTTCCTCCCACATTGATTTGGAGAATGATATTCCAGAACCGTTTGCCTCTCATTGGCATTCAAAAGCTTCTTCTGGTGATCCCCCAGTTGGCCTCCATCTTGGGCACGCTACCAGGAACGTCAAGGGTTAGAACACCAAGAGACGGATCGTGCCGCTCACTCGAGTCCAAGGCTTAATGTATGTACGTTTTTTATCGGTGGATGTGCCAGTCTGAGAAGTACAGCAGGCGAAGTGGTTTTTGTGATGAAAAACACCCTTTCTGCAGATGGTTTGGCGAGTGACGACAGGCCTGCATTCCAGTGCCGAGAGGAGGACAAAGGGTTATTTCTGCCTCCCCGTCTGGGTGCTGCTCCTGGAGCGAAAGCCACCCTCCTCGTGTAAAACGAGTCCTGTGTGGCTTGTCTGTTGTTCCGGCAATCCTGGGGCGACGCAAACCTTGTCAGAAACTCAAGCAATTGTAAAAGCTCTTGGCTTCCAAATTTATAATTCCACCTGGTGATAACAGCTGTTCAGTTTCTTTTTTTACTGCCTTAGTGGAATGAATATGTAACATATATATGTTATATCTATGCTGGCAACGAGCACTGCATTTGGACGCCCCCCAATTAAGCTCTGTTAAACATGCTCATTTAGCTACAGAGAGGCGGCAGCGCCTCGAAATCGTGGACTGAGTGCTGATCCAACACAAACCTGGGTCGGAGGGCTGTGCACAGACACTTTCCCCTCCCTCCAGCTGTTTTACGTACTCTTTAGCATTCTAGCTTTATCCAGCCCTGTGGGATGCAGTTGCCAGGCTGCAACTCGAAGGCCGCGCCCGTACTTTTCACAACAGAGCTGGCACAAGATGGGTAGCGGTGTCTGTCTGTAGCAGAAGAGCAAGAGTCGAGGAGCACCGTAAAGACTAACAGCATTTGTGGCAGGGTAGGAGCTGTCGTGAGTCACTGCTCACTTCTTCAGATACTTCACGAAAGCTCATCCTCTGCCACAAATGTTGTTAGTCTTTCTGGTGCTCCTGGACTAGGTTTCCCAAGTCCCTCCGGGGGGCGGGAAACCCCCGCCCCAGAGGCCCGTTCCCCACCGCCGCCAGATCGGGCCCCAGGGGGCACTCCTCCCCGACGTGTGCGTCACCTGGAAGTGACGCGACCACGCCGGGCACGCTGGGGGCGGTGCTACGGCCATCCGAGGGAAAACTCTATGGTTTTCCCTCGTATGGCCATGCCCCCGCCCCCAGTGTGCCTGGCGTTGTCACGTCACTTTTGGGTGACATGCATGCGGTGCGCGCGTGCGCGCAACTGACGCCAGCCGGGAGCCCCCTGCTCTCGGCGAAAAACGACTTGGCAACCCTATCCTGGATTCTTGCTCTTTTCAACTGCAACAGAGCTGGTTCAAGGTATTTTGTGGCCTTGAGCAATGTACAGCCATTGCCTGCTCCTGCGCTAGCCAGGTCCAATCTGAAAAGGTAAGTCAAACTGAGTAGAGGGCCAACAATTAAACTCAATGCATAAATAACATGTAAAAATGCATGTATATATTTGTAAGGGCTTAAAAAAAACATATAGGGGCCCAATCACACCTCATGTAAAAATTCCAAAATCATATATACACAAACTGCCAATGGACTTGACCTGACACGTTTCGGCCTGTTAGGGCCTTCTTCAGAGGTCAAACACAATGAGGAACAAATTGGCTTACAGCGCAATGCATAATACAACACAATTATACAGCATAGATACAAAGTGGACCAGAAAGGAATTGTTCTAGAGTGGAATTACTAGGCATAGAATAAAAGTATAAATGAGGCCTCCCAAGATCCAGTCATATGCTAAATGATATTTCACTGATATTAATTTCTGGTCCAGAAGGTGCCTTTCAATAGCTGCCTGTCCGATCCAAGCCGAAGTGTCCTCAACAGGATTGTCCCTTTAGCAAAGAGCAGTCCCTGGCATCTCCATGCCAGGTGGTAGAAGGATCTGGTGGCAGGAGGGCTGCTGGCTCCGGGTTCGAAGACACCTGCCAATTTGAGGGTAGAGCCTGGAAGATGGGGGGGGGCTTAGGGAGTGGAGGGGCCTTGGTACAGTCTAACGCCATGCAGTCCACTTTCCAGAGCAGCCGTTCTCTCCAGGAGAAATGTGATAAATGTTCTGGTTCAATCAGTAATAAGCTATAATAATTAAACTTCCTTGGTCTTAAAGGTGCCTGCCACTGGACTCAGGCTTTGTTCCATTGTCTGTAGTAGCTCTCACCCACAGAGATGGGTTGGTTTTTTTTTGAGTATATGCTTTTTTGAATTTTTATGTGTGTATACAAACACATTTTTTTGGAAGAAAGTTTATTTAGTGATTTTTCATTCACACACATATATTCTTGAAGAAGAGGAGGAGGAGGAGGAGGAGGAGGAGGAGATTGGATTTATACCCCACCCTTCATTACCCAAAGGAGTCTCAGAGCAGCTTACAATCCCATTTCCTTTCCTCTCCACAACAGACACCCTGTGAAGTAGGTGGTGCTGAGAGCGCTGAGAGAACTGCTCTTGAGAGAACAGCTCTGAAAGAACTTATGACTGACCCAAGTTTACACCAGCAGCTGCATGTGGAGTAGTTGGGAATCAAACCTGGTTCTTCCAGATTACAGTCTGCACTCCTAAACCACTACCCCAAACTATAATAAAAGCGAGGCCCTTCCTGATCCCCATTGATAACTCCTTGGCACACCCTTATTCTACCTTTCCCCTCCTTTTTGGTTACAAGGCAGAATTCCCAATTTTGCCATACTTGAACCTTGCAATAAGAGCTTTTTTTCTCCATTCCAGGTTCTGCCAGGAATAGCTTCTCCCCTCCTAACTTCACTGGATATTTATTGCACAAAATGATAGATGGGGAGCCATTGCTTAGCAACCGGAATATTTTCTCTTGTGGTCTAGTTACTTACAGTGGTTGAATATTGCTAATCTCATTGCTTGGTGGGAGAGAACGAAATCAAAGGCACTGTTTTCTAGACATGATTCCTAGACATCCGCCAAGCCCACACACGTTCACAGTCCCTTCCCTGCAGCTCTGTTTGGTGGACTCAGGTGGCTTCTCTCTCCTGTATTCCCACATAC
>NW_015170307.1:34300-42718 GCF_001447785.1 Gekko japonicus | reverse complement strand
AGGAATGCCTGCAGGGGAAATGACTAAACTGGCCATTCTCTCAAGTTGCTGAATCGAAAACAGTCACCCCCATTTGCCACACCATTTTGTGCATGGTGTTTTGTTTTTTTTTAATTACTTTGCTGAAAGTTGTGGGGGTTTTTCCCCACAATCATAGGAAATGTTTCAGAAACAATTGTGCATTCAGGTAACGGAAGGTGTGCTGCCCCCAGCCAGCGTTAATGTACCTTTAAGAGTAGTTGCACCTGGGAATTGGAGTCCACAGTTAGGGGTCCCAGAAGCTTCCCTCTGACTGGCTCATTAAGATTAATTTCCTGAGCTCAGAGGCACAAAGATAAGGAAGGGGAAAGGTAGAAATGACACCCTCTTAGAAGCATAAAAATAATTCGGGTAGGTATTAGGAATTGTCATATAATGAAGTCGAAAATTAATGCTGTGCAGGATCTAAGGCATCTTCATGTTAGCATTTTTAAAAAAGAAACATGATGGATATTTATTTATTTTATTTATTTATTTATTTAGATTTCTATCCCGCCCTCCCCGAAGGCTCAGGGCGGCTAACAGGGCATAATGCCAAGTAAAACAATAAAACAATATAAAATGTTAAATTACGATGTTAAATTACAGATAGATGATTAATAAACAATTAGATAAACATCATAAAACATTTTCAGTGCTCCTCTATTTAGTTCCAGATGTTAGAATTTTTGTTTAAGACCAAGATGGTATGCTCCCGTTTCCCTCCAATAATGGCCGCACCAGGATGGCAGTCTGCGGAAATCATAGGGCGTTGGTGGAACAGTGATGGTGGCAGCTCCTATTCGAAAGCCTGGCGGAAGAGCTCCGTCTTACAGGCCCTGCGGAACTGTACTAGGTCCCGCAGGGCCCGGATCTCCTCTGGGAGCTCATTCCACCAGATAGGAGCCGCCACCGAGAACGCCCTAGCCCTGGTCATCGCCAGTTTGGTGGTCCTGGGGCCTGGAACATCCAGGAGATTTTGATTACCCGACCGTAGTGCCCTTGGGGGAACATGTGGGGATATTAGTACTCTTTGGCTTGTTTGATGGAAAGAAACTCTTGATTCCTCAAGGAAGGAGCTACAGTCAGCTTTGGACAAGATCCACGGCAGCTACCGATGCTGGCAAATGGGTTTGAGGGCTGCATTTCCACACAGGGATGGTCATGTCACATGAATCTGAACACATGAATCTGCCTTCTACGGAATGAACACCAAGGTCAGCATTGTACGCTCCAACTGGCAGCTGCTCTCCAGGGTCTCAGAGTGAGGTCTCTCACATCACCTACTACCTGATCTTTTTTAACTGGAGGTACTGGGGATTGAACGTGGGGCCTTCTGCCTGCCTGAATGGCCTAGTGGTTTAAGAACATAAGAACATAAGAGACGCCAATGTTGGATCAGGCCAAAGGCCCATCCAGTCCAACACTCTGTGTCACACAGTGGCCAGAAATACCAGTGCCATCAGGAGGTCCAGCAGTGGGGCCAGGACATTAGAAGCCCTCCCACTGTTGACCCCACCCCCAGGCACCAAGAAGACAGAGCATCACTTGCCCCAGAGCCCCTATCTATACCTTGTGGCTAATAGCCACTGATGGACCTCTGCTCCATATGCTTATCTAATTCCCTTTTGAAGCCGTCCATGCTTGTAGCCGCCACCACTTCCTGTGGCAGTGAATTCCAAGTGTTAATCACTCTTTGGGTGAAGAAGGACTTCCTTTTATCCGTTCTAACCCAACCGCTCAGCAATTTCATGGAGAGTCTCTACAACTGAGCCACAGCCCCTTCCTCGCATGTTCCTCATGTACTGCGTGTTTGCAAGAACATTGCAATACTACATAGCAGAGACCACTGTTTTACTGGTTACCTCCTTCTATTTGGGAAGCTCCTGAACTGTTTGCAAGAACATTGCAATACTACATCGCAGAGACCACTGTTTTACTGGTCACCTCCTTCTATTTGGGAAGCTCCTGAACTTGCCATCGTTCCAGGCCCAGAACAACCCTCCTCTAATTGGTCAATGGTTTTGTCCTGGCAGTGAGTTTCTATTTGATCCTGTTTGATGTTGCAACTGACTTGGACATTGGCTTCATGCCATTATTGAAACAGCGTGGGGCAACAACGACGGGCCTGCCCTTTGCTCTCAGAGGGAGGAGGAGGAAGACCAAGCTCAGCAATTATATCTCTTGCTTTGGCCCTTTTTGGATTTCTGTCTCTTTCAATATGTCTTATCAAAAGATTCCTGAGTCCGACTGGCTCACTCTCTCATGGGGATCTCAAAATTGTTAGGATGCTTTCATGACAAAGTGCTTTGGTGTAGGTTGTAATCCCTGTCTAAATTACTAGAAATCAGAAGAAATGACATATTTTCACATAGAACAGTTGTTTCTGTGTGTGTGTGTTACGTAATGAATTAATGTCCTCCAAAATATCTTACTGTTCTTCCAGCATTATGTATTTTCCATTTTGGATTGTCTCATCACAGGGTTTTTGAGGTAAGAGATTATCAGAAGTGGTTTACTATTGCCTTCTTCTGCACAGTACTAACCGGGTTAGCTGAAGTGGCCCTGCTGTTGTCATCGAAAGATCCTCCACCAGTGTTACCTTCCAGTACTGCTGCCGCCCAGTAGTTACCCTTCAAGGAGTCCTCAGATTATCAGAAGTGGTTTACCATTGCCTTCTTCTGGATTGTCTCATCACAGGGTTTCTGAAGTAAGAGATTATCAGAAGTGGTTTGCTATTGCCTTCTTCTGCACAGTACTAACTGGGGTTATCTGAAGTGGTCCTGCTGTTGTCATTGAAAGATCCTCCACCAGTGTCACCTTCCAGTACTGCCGCTGCCCAGTAGTTACCCTTCAAGGAGTCCTCCACGCCCATCATCACTGGAGATGTCTGTTCTCTTCTGCTGATGCTGAAGGGGGTGGGTGTATCTTAGTCTGGTGCCTCTGCTATCGCCATTCCACCTTGTGTGACTCTGCTAGGAGTTTAGCCTCTTGAGAGACTCTAGGCCCCATTACAGTATTGCTCTCAGCTTTGATGACACACCCAAACCCCCTCACCGTGTTAAGGTGTGAGCTGAAGGGGGACTGAGCAGTCACACAGTTATAAAACACACACGAGGTAACTTGATCAGGTATAACTGGTACATATTAACCAGTCATATTTCAAGCAGGGGCCAGCTGATGCTTTTGGAAGCTCACAAAAAAAGTATAGCCTCCCTCCCTCCTCCTCTGGGCATTCAGTGTGCTGTTGCAGGCATAGGGTTGGATCCGGATTAAATTAGCAATGTTCACCAAATCCCCCTTCCTGCTGCAGACTCCCCCCCTTCACGACATTCCCCAGGGCCCCCTGTCCCCCCAAGAGTAACATTTTGTGGAGACCAGTGGGCTGCAGTGGGAGGGGAGAGGCAGGAAATTTCCAATGGAAAATTTAGTCTGGATCTAACCCTTAGGGTGTATATGCCTCTTTGTTATGTTTTGTGGGTAGGGCCACGTTCCAGTTATCCTACATCCAAGAGGAATCTGGATGGGTGGGTGGGTGGCTTGGGTTAAAACGCAAAGAAGTAAAATAGTCAGGCCCGTAGCTAACGCGGGGCCCGCGGGGCCTGGCCCCCTAGCAGTTTTTATGGTCCTCCTCCCTGCACCTCGGCTCCCCTACCCCAACTCCCCCTGACTGCCTGTCAGCCCATTGGCAGGGAGGACAAGGGCAGTGGTTTCAGAGGCTGTCCCTGGTGCTGTGCTGCGGGAAGAGGCACTGGGGCTCCTTGGGGGGGGGGGAGCTGGACCCGGAGGCTGTGGCTGCTGCAGCCCTTGCTCTGGAGCCTTTGATTGGATTAGCAGATGGGGCCCCCCCAGGCCCCCTCCCTAAAAAGTCCTTAGCTACGGGGCTGAAAATAGTGCATGATATAATGAAGCATTCAGACACTATGGCGTTTCTATCTTCCAAACCATGATGTGATGGGTACCAGTAACCAAGTTGGGCACTGTTATGTCCCACATGTGGCACACCTATGAACATATTCATGAAACTACCTTATGACGAATCAGACCCTTGAGCCACCAAGTCAGTACTGTCTATGCAGACTGGCAGTGGCTGTCCAGGGTCTCAGGCAGAGAGGTCTTTCACATCACCTACTGCCTGATCCTTTTAACTGGGTATGCTGGGGATCGGACCTGGGACCTTCTGCATGCCAAGTAGAGGCTCTGCCAGTGAGCCACAGCCCCCTCCCCAAGGCACTTGGTATCTACTGAAATTGACTAACAGGGCTATCCTACTGCTACCTCTGAAGGCACTGAGTACAGTGTCCCCATCAACTGAGCAATATCTCAGGTGGAGCAGCTCCTACTTGCTTTGCTCCCAGGTTGTTAAAGCCCTCTAAGTCCTGCCTAGAAAGAAGACTCCAACCAGCAACAGCCATTCTGAGCCCACGAATCAAATTACCTCTCAGGCAGAGTAGCGGGAGGCTAATAGATTGGAAACCAGGTGAGGGGAGAATAAAATAGCATTTACAAAAAAAACACAATGGCCCCGGTCACACGGGCCGGATATCGCGGGGGGGAGGCGTGGCTAATTGCCCCAGTGCAGTTTGATCCGCGATTACGCGATCAGACGCGGCGGCGGCACACCACAGGTCCTTCCCTCGGTGCCTGCGGCTAAACGAGGGACCAGAGGGGAATGCCATGCACCGGCGCGATTACACCACGGGCGTCTGGAGGCAGGAAACACCCTGGCAGGTGTGCAAGCAGTAGTCTATACCATGTGGGGTGGGGGTAGAAAGACGTGGAGTCATTAACATTGGGATTTTAAAACAGTGGCTCCACAGGGATGGCATCTTATAGAATCAGCCCGTTAAGAAATGTGTAAAGAGGATATTATCCTCGCCGAGAACTGAGTGGGGTTTTTTATGGACCATTATGGACCATAACCAACCCCCCCCCCCGCAAGTGGCTGAACCAATTATCCCCCCCCCCCGGATTGCTGCCCAATCTTTTGCTGGGGATTCATTTCGCCTTGTGTGCAAACAACCCTGTTGCGCTCACAGTGGAGCCCGGCTGAGGCTAAACACACTCATCTTTAATGCGCGAGGAAATTCAAATTCAACAAGAGGGGATTGCCCGAGAGGAGCAGAACTGAGCACTTCCCCAAGGAACGCCGGAACACAGGAGTGGGATTTACATGTCTCCTTCACTTCCTATTCACCGGCTTCTTCAGGTGGCACCGTGACCCCCCCCCCTTCACTCTGAAGGACTTCAGAAAACTATTTAACGTCTCTCAACAGCACCACCTAAGCCCTGTGGCTCAGGGGATAGATGGAGAGCTGATACCTACGCTGCGGAGGCCTAATAAAGCCCGCAACTAGATTGCTCTGTGGAACTGGAGATTGGAATCAGCTCACCTTAAGGCAGTGTGATGTTTATGCACCACAGATGTAAGAGGGGAAATGGAGCAGGGTCATCAGCTGACCAGGAGAAAAAATAACCTATCATGCCTTTAAACAGCAGATTCGTGGCGATGCCAGCTGCCAGGAATTACAGCTCTTCTCCAGACGACAGACTATTTCCGCTGGATGAAAATAGGTGCGTTGGAGGGTGGGCTCTATGGCATTGTGCCCCACTGAGGTCCCTGTCCTCCCCAGGCTCCACCCCCAAATCCCACCCTGCACTGCAGCCATCGGTGTACCAAGTAGGAATGCTGTGTATTTTGTCTCAAACATGTTTGACAGTCAAACTTACCGTGTTCGACTGTAATGATCCGATGGGAACCGATCACTGGATCTGCTTGGGTTGGCGCTGGCTGACTCAAATGCCAGTTGATCAACTTTGCATTGAATTTTTTCCAAACTGTGTTGCACAAATACTCCTGAAACAAACAGACTAACGTTAACATCACCCAAGACTATTTAGACAAACACTGAACAGTAGGATTTTTTTAAAACACAGCATTTATGTATAATTGATTTATATTACTTGTGACTAACATAACTGTCTGTTTAGACAATTGCCTGCCAAGCGGAGCAGTGGCGTAGCAAAGGAAGAGGGAGTAGGGCTCTATCCGGCTGCAAGAGGACAGACACGCAGAAGAAAGCTGATTGCACTGTCCTGCACTGTTAGCCAAAGTATCTTGCTGAACTGCCACAAAGGGGTCGATGAACAGTCAAACCAATGGATGAAAAATTGGCTCCATTCACCACTGGCAAACAGGATGCGAGCCCAACCAGTGGGTGTTCAAGCATCCCTAATAGCTAGGAGCCGGTGTGAACAGCAACAGAGCCCCTGGGGCAGAATTCCTCTCCTTGCTAATGTATCTCAGCCACTTCCTCCAAGCCACAGGCAAACAGAAATGAGCTAGTGGGGTGCATAACGCCAGAGCCTCTGCTGTTATTTGCATTGGAACTAGTGGGGAATTTAACATTCCCTGAGTCTATGTCTTGTCTTGTATATTAGAAAGAAACTAAGTATAAGAGTGATGCCTTAGAATTCAAGGTTTTGTTGAGAGCCAGATACCCCTGGGTAGAGTTGCCAACCACCAGGCATTCCCTGGAATTACAACTGCTCTCCAGACGACAGAGATCAGTTCCCCTGGAGAAAATGGCTGCTCTGGAGGGCACCGGGGCTATGGCATTATACCCTCCTGAGTCCCCTCCCCTCCCCAATCCACACCCTCTCCAGGCTCCACCCCCAAACCTCCAAGAATTTCCCAAACCAAAGTCAGTAACCCTATTTGGACTCCGAGGTGCAATGGCTGGGGAGCAGCTGTAATAGAGGGAAACTGCCATCTGCCATCTGTAGGTTGGCAATCTTAGACCCCCCCCCCACCTTGTATCAGCTGTAACACAGTTGGCCAGGAGCTGTAGATTCTCCTTTCTTCCCTAGTGACATGTGCCCAGTTTGGATCAGGGCTGTACAGTGCATGGAGAAAAGTCTCCATTAGTTTTTCCAACCCAAAACAATCCTAGGGAGGCATTGTTTAGGGAAACCCACATGTCCCCTGGAACGTATGAGGGAAGAGGAAGAAGAAGAAGAAGAAGAAGAAGAAGAAGAAGAAGAAGAAGAAGAAGAAGAAGAAGAAGAAGAAGAAGAAGAAGAAGAAGAAGAAGACGCAGCTTTTCTCTACCTGAAGGAGTCTCAGTGCAGCTTACAGTGTGTTCCATAATATGTGAACTGGTTCCAGCTCCCTGCCCTCTTCCACCATAGGTGTAATCTTCGTGGGGGAGGCGGGGCGTAAGCCCCCGCAGAAATTTTTAGGAAGGTGCTCAGCCTCCCAGTTGGGAAAATGGCCCCTTACCTACACAAGCTGCAGTCCAAAGCAACCTGTGTGTTCCATGATATGTGAACTGGTTCCAGCTCCCTGCCCATTTTCCACTGAGCTGGATCTCAGTGCTTACATTTAAGTGATAATGTTGAAAATGCAACAGGACCCAAGGAGGTATAAAAGTGGTTGGGGGAATTGGGGTGTGTGAAAATTCAAGATGGTTTTAGAGTGTAACTGTCAAGACCCTGCAAGCGGCAGAAGGAAAAAGAACAACACTCAAATTCTGTTAGAAATCAGTTTAAAAAAAACACAGAGAAATCTGGTATTGTCGCAGCTGCATTCACCGGTCTGTGTAAAGGTTATCTGGATAGGTGTGGATCAGGGAAAAGTAAGACAAAGTTATAGATGAATCATCATAGGCTGATCTGTTTGCTTCCAATCACGGCACCCAGGAAATGCCACTGGATGCATGTATTGCCTGGGGAGATGTGAAACCACAAAGGACCCTTCCTTCAATCCAAACATCGTCAGCCATTCACGGTGCCCCGAGGGTTTTCGACACCCTGTAACTTTTCGCCCACATCACTCTACAGTTTTCACATGCACTTCAACGTCTCTAAGCTTTATAGGTGGGGAGGGAGAAAACCAACCCAGGAGGCTGATTTTTAAAATGCTAGCAGGTTTTTTAAATCACACAGTACCTTAAAATGTAAAAACAAAACACATCTGTACATATTAGCTCAGGATGGAATGGCTGAAGTTGTTGAAGCTGATTACACATTGGAGATTTGAGTCCGTTCTTGTACTGAACTGTTATTGCTCCCAGTACATGTGAGTAAAAGTATGGAAACCACAGCAACTTAAAGGGAACACCCTGATGAAGGATGAACTTTGAAACATTGTAATCAAACATCCGGACACAATGTCGTACAGTCGAGTCCGACTCTTTGCGACCCTATGGACCAGATCACGCCAGGCCTTCCTGTCTTCCACCGTCCTCTGAAGTTTGCTCAATTTCATGTTCGTTGCATCTATGACACTGTCTAACCATCTCATCCTTTGCCGTCTCCACCTTCTTTGACCTTCAATCTTTCCCAGCATCAGTTTTTTTATTATTATTATTATTATTATTATTATTATTATTAGTTCTC
>NW_015170307.1:32594-34035 GCF_001447785.1 Gekko japonicus | reverse complement strand
CCAAGGAAGTCCAGGGTAGCTCTGCAGAGGCAGGCCATGGCAAACCACCTCAGAACCTCTCTTGCCTTGAGAACCCCCAAGGGGTGGTCATAAGTCAGCTGCAACTTGATGGCACTTCCCACTACCCCTTCCACCCATGCATGTCCAGTGACCCCAGGAAGGGACCTGAGGTGTGGAGAAGAAGGAGGTAAAGATCTGTGTCATCTCTGCTAGATTTCAAATAGATTCCATGCAGTTTGTTGTGATCCCAGTTTGAATTTTCCTTTTTAAGATGGTTGCCAACTTCTCAGTTGGTGTAGTGGTTGGTGTAGTGGTTTGGTGTGCCAGTTTGGTGTAGTGGTTAAGTGCGCGGACTCTAATCTGGGAGATCCGGGTTTGATTCCCCACTCCTCCACTTGCACCTGCTGATGTGACCTTGGGTCAGTCTCAAGCTCTGGCACAGCTGTCCTTGAAAAAGAGCAGTTTGTGTCAGAGCTCTCTCAGCCGCACCCACCTCACAGGGTGTCTGTTGTGGGGAGGGGAAGGGGAAGGCGTTTGTAAGCCGCTCTGAGACTCCAAGTGAAGGGCTGGGTATAAATCCAATCTCTTCTCTTCTCTCTTCTTGGTCCCTGTAGCTGTGCCTACAACCAGTGTTCCCTCCAAGCTGAGTTAGTGTGAGCTAGCTCACAGTTTTTTAGCCTACGGCTCACACATTTCTGTCTTAGCTCAGGAAGGATGGCTCCAGAGCAAACTAAATTATTCAGTAGTCAATTCACCTGCTCACAACTTTAATGCCGGTAGCTCACAAAGTAGAATTTTTGCTCACAGGACCCCACAGCTTAGAAGGAACATAGCCTACAACCACCTATGGAATCCAGGACTCTTGTTCTCTCAAGTGCAGTTCCCCAGCCCCACCCACCTCACAGGGTGTCTGTTGTGGGGAGGGGAAGGTGATTGTAAGCCGCTATGAGACTCCAAGTGAAGGGCGGGGTATAAATCCAACTCTTCTTCTTCTGGATCTCAGGTAGAGGCCTTTCCCATTATCTGATCCTTCTGACTGAAGATGCCGGGGACTGAGCCTGGGACCTTCTGCACGCAAAGCAGATGCTCTGCCACTGAGCCACAGCCCTTCCAGGGCCATTGCTGGTTGTGGTGTATACATTCAGTTCCTTGTTTAAATCAGAACGGGTTCCTTTGCCTTTAACTGCAGCATGAATCACAGCAACAGGCAAATCTTTCTCGGTCACTTTTCTCTATGATATTAAAAGGTTTACCGGCTGGATTCTGTTGCGCCAGGCTGCTGTTAAAGGCATGAGGTCGGAACCTTAGTCGCCAGAGGTCATTTCAGGGGGGATCGCGGGGGATCACAGTTCCCCTGGGTGAGGTACGGGGGCGGGGCACATGACGAAGCCCCGCCCCCTGCTTCCGGCCGCCCTGCTTCCGGCCCTCATTCAGCCAGGAG
>NW_015170307.1:21041-31708 GCF_001447785.1 Gekko japonicus | reverse complement strand
GGCGGCGGCCAGGACCGTTGAGGGCGGGGTGTGTGGCCTTATGACACACTTCCGGTGATGTCAGGGGGTGTGGCCTTATGACACACTTCCGGTGATGTCAGGGGGTGTGACATATGCTAATGAGTTATGCTAATGAGTTCCCCTAGCTCTTTTTCTACGAAACAACCCCTGGGATACGCCATCTAGGACTGTCCTCTGACAGAAGCACCACCAAAGATATGGTGAGAAGGTAAAGTTTCCAGCACATTTGTATTTCTAAAGAATACCTGAATCCCTGACCTGAAGAGCCCAGGCAAACCCATTCTTGTCAGATCCCTTCATGTGATTTCACTATCTACAGTCTATAGTAGTACAGTCTACCAACAGATACATTACGCAGTAGTGACAGGTTCTGTTGTGCACTGAATCTGCACTGAAACATAAAGCTGGTTGAACAGTTATTCCATCGCCCAGAACTCTAAGAACAGTAGTTATGTGGGTCAGTGTCAGAGTAAAAAGGTTTCCCTTGCTCGAAAGCCAGTTGAGTCCGACTCTAGGGTTGCGGTGCTCATCTCCGTTTCAAAGCCGAAGAGCCAGCGCTGTCCGAAGACGTTTCCGTGGTCATGTGGCCGGCATGACTAAACACCAAGGCACACAGAACGCTGTTACCTTCCCACCGAAGTGGTACCTATTTATCTACTTGCAATTTCTTGCTTTCGAACTGCTAGGTTGGCAGGAGCTGGAACTAGAGACGGGAGCTCACCCTGTCTTGCAGCACCCGGGTCTTGAACCGCTGAACTACTGACCTTCCACAGCCTGCAGTTCAGCGTCTGAACCACTTGAGCCACCGCAGCTCCTCAGTGTCAGAGTAGGAGCCAGGAAAACCCAGCTTTGGTTCTCTGCCCTGCCATAGAAGCTCACTGTGTGACCGGAGGCCTGTTGCACTCTCTCGGTCTAACCTACCTCACAAGGTTGTTGTTGTAGTAAAGTAGAGGAGGGGAAAATGATGTGATAAGCTGCTTTGGGGGCCAACTTGGGAGCAAAGTGGGATATAAGTGGAAATAATAAGCCTGTACCCAGGGTTGCCAACTCTGCCTTGGGAAATTCCTGGAGAGTTATGGGTGGAGTCTGGGGGAGATGGGTTTAGGGAAGGGAGGAATCTCAGGAGAGCATCATGACATAGAGTCTACCCTCCAATGCAGCCATTTTCTTCAGGAAACTGACCTCTGTAGTCTGGAAATGAATTATATTTGCAGGAGATATCCCGGCCCCGCCTGGAAGTTTTGCAATCCTACCTACACCTGATAGGACACAGAAGAGGAGAAGACTGGATTTATACCTCACCCTTCACCCTGCGGTGGCTCAAGTGGTTAAGACGCTGAACTGCAGGCTGTGGAAGGTCAGTAGTTCAGCAGTTCGAGACCCGAGTGTGCCGCATGAGGGAGTGAGCTCCCGTCTCTAGTTCCAGCTCCTGCCAACCTAGCAGTTCGAAAGCAAGAAATTGCAAGTAGATAAATAGGTACCACTTCGGTGGGAAGGTAACAGCGTTCCGTGCGCCTCGGTGTTTAGTCATGCCGGCCACATGACCACGGAAACGTCTTCGGACAGCGCTGGCTCTTTGGCTTTGAAACGGAGATGAGCACTGCAACCCTAGAGTCGGACTCGACTGGCTTTCTAGCAAGGGAACCTTTACCTTTACCTTCACTACCCAAAGGAGTCTCAGGGCGGCTTACACACTCCTTTCCCTTCCCCTCCCCACTACAGACACCCTGTGAGGTGGGTGGGGCTGAGAGAGCTCTTTCGAGAACTGCCCTTGAGAGAACAGCTCTGAAAGAACTTGTGACTGACCAAAGGTCACACCAGCAGCTGCATGTGGAGGAGTGGGGAATCAAACCCAGTTCTCCCAGTTTAGAGTCTGCGCTCTTAACCACTACACAGTCTGACTTGGTCTATGGTATACCTCATGATCAGAGGTTCTTGACGTCAGGCCAAGGCCCCTTTTCTAAAATTTCTGTCAGAATTTACATTTATACCATTTCTACATTAAGGATACCGTGAGATGCCACAAACCTTTTTTTTGTTTATGTGACATTTAACTTTTTATGGCGGTGCTTTCAGAAGCTGATTGACAGGCAGAATTTAACAGATGCAGCCTTTCCTGAAAACCAGATGCATGGATTTGAGAGAAGAGAAGAGTTTCACCTGCTAAATTGATGTTTGATGGGCTGGTGTTAAAAGCACAGTAACCCTGCCAGAAAAAGGTGGCAACCAGATTGAATGAGGAATCCTCCTTAGCTTGCATGCACAACCAGTCTCAGATAGGAGCAGCAGCGGCGATGGAGTGTGAGATTTGGCTGCTGTTCTCGACCCAAGAAAGAGCAGTTGCGTTTTTGGAGTCCTGAGATTTCAAAGACATCTGTTTCCACTTTGACTCCTGTTCTGGAGAATCGTTTATGTTGGGCGCCGATCATAACTGCAGCTGAATCCAGTGGGGATAGGATCTGGAGCTGCACTGAATGCTAGGGACTGAATCATACGCTTCCCTACAGCAAAAGCGTTTCTTGGTACAAAGTACTATGTAACCCATGATGCAGATTATCACATTCCCTTGAGCCAAGAGGAAAGGTAGGGTACAAACAGGGCTCTTTTTGTCGAAAAAGCCCAGCAGGAACTCATTAGCATAATAGGCCACACCCAACAGCAGGAACTCATTAACATATTGGGCCACACCCCTGACAGCACAGCTCATTAGCACATTAGGCCGCACCCACATGTTACCAGGAGTGTGGTCATCCAGCCACACCCACCTTTTGCTTGTTATTCTGTTTACCTTGTTTGTTGTCAAAACCCAGGGCTTTTTTTGTAGCAGGAACTCCTTTGCATGTTAGGCCACACACCCCTAATGTAGCCAATCCTAATGAGTTTCTGCTGTTGGGTGTGGCCTATTATGCTAATGAGTTCCTGCTGGGCGTGGCCAACTTGGGAGCCAGCCGGAACTCCGTTCCTGTGCGTTCCTGCCCAAAAATAGCCCTGGGTACAAATATTTTAATAAATACAGTTGCATAGGAGTATTTTGTTACTTGTACATAAGGTATCTCCATGGTGGTGGTGGAAAATACCGTCAAGTCATGGCTGACTTATGGTGATCCCTTAGGGTTTTCAAGGCAAGAGACTTCAGAGGTGGTTTGCCATTGCCTTCCTCCACATCAGGCTTCTGGTATTCTGTGGAGCTCCCATCCAAAGTTCTTGCCAGGGCCGACCATGCTTAGCTTCTGAGATATGGTGAGGTCAGGCTAGCCAGGGCTAGCCAGGTCAGGGCAAGTATTTCCATACTGGAAAATAAAGATGGTTTAACATGGAGAATCACAAAGACAGCGATCCGAACTCGGTCTAACTGGAACCCTACTCAGTGGCTATTCAGTGGGGCTCGCTCCCGGGACAGTGTTCTTATCGCTGCACTGAAAGTCTCCTGGTCAACTCTCACATTGGCCACTACCTCATGGGGTAGTTTTCAGGAGGTCCCTGCCTGCAAAAGGGTGACAGATCCTGGCCTGCCCTTCAGGGGAGTTGTAAGTATTAATAAGATAGTGCATGACTACTTGAAGCACTGGATTATCTGTGCTTATTTTATGTCTTGGCTACTCTCCACATTTTCAGTCTATGAAATAATGTACATAACAAATTAAAATATACATAACGAATGAAAAAAATATAATCACTGTGAACTAGGTAATTGTTTGGTCCAGCATCCTTTAAAACGTCTGAATACAATCTTCTTTAGCTACAGAAAACCTATGTCAGGTTACCTTCCTCCTGCCTACCCTATTACAAGCTCAACTGATTTCCTTAGGGTTGCCAACTGGCCTGGAGGGACAATAGTCCTAACCCTTCAATGTAGACTTAGTGGGATGTTCTTTACCAGGTGATATTCTTTACCTGCGTGCCATGAAAAGCTCCAGCTGCCCATTTGCACACATTAAGCCTCTCTTAAGACAGCTGCGGTGGCTCAAATGGTTAAGACGCTGAACTGCAGGCTGTGAAAGGTCAGTAGTTCAGCAGTTTGAGACCCAAGTTGCCGCATGACAAAGTGAGCTCCCGTCTCTAGTTCCAGCTCCTGCCAACCTAGCAGTTCGAAAGCAAGAAATGGCAAGTAGATAAATAGGTAGCGCTTCGGTGGGAAGGTAACAGTGTTCCGTGCGCCTTGGTGTTTAGTCATGCCGGCCACATGACTACGGAAATGTCTTTGGACAGCGCTGGCTCTTCGGCTTTGAAACGGAGATGAGCACCGCAACCCTAGAGTCGGACTCGACTGGCTTTTGAGCAAGGGAACCTTTACCTTTTTAAGAGCGCAAGATGGTTTTTCTCCAGGCCTGTGGACAACCCTTGGTGTCAAGGAAGACTTCTAACCTCCTGAACACAACCTGATCTTATGCGTATGTACAAAAACCTCATGTTCCTTTCCATTTACCAAATCAAGGTAGTAGGCTGAAGTTGGATCTGCATGTTACCAGCCATTGCAGCCCAATTTCCGGACTCAAGACCTCACTACAGACATTCGGTCAGGTTCATCCTATTACTTTGGGAAGTGGAGAGCCAATATTTTTCATTCCCATGTAATCAACTCATAATGAACAAGTCTGGCTGTATTATTAATTTGTACTGTGAATTGTCTGCTTTAATTTGTTGCAGGCCATAGGGGGGAAATAACCATTTTCATTCCATAAATTCACATTTAAAAGCATGCCTTTGTCTTTCTGTCTCTTTCTAATATGGATTCAAGTGGGAGGTGTGTTGGTCTGAAGGAGCAGCCAGGGCTCTTTTTGTAGCTAAAGCCCAGCAGGAACTCATTAGCATAATAGGCCACACCCCTGACAGCACAGCTCATTGGCATATTAGACCACACCCCCATGTTACCAGAAGTGTGGTCATCCAGCCACACCCACCTTTCCCTTCTTATTCTGTTTACCTTGTTTGTGGTCAAAACCCAGGGCCTTTTTTTGTAGCAGTAACTCCTTTGCATGTTAGGCCACACACCCCTAATGTAGCCAATCCTAATGAGTTTCTGCTGTTGGGTGTGGCCTGTTATGCTAATGAGTTCCTGCTGGGCGTGGCCAACTTGGGAGCCAGCCGGAACTCCGTTTCTGTGCGTTCCTGCCCAAAAATAGCCGTGAGCAGAACAAAGGTTGGGTCCAGTGGCACCTTTAAGACCAACCAAGTTTTATTCGAGGTATAAGCTTTTGTGTGTAGTAGTAGTAGTAAAATGTACTGTGTAGCCATTAGCCGTTGCAATTTTTAAATATGTACAACTTTTGTGTGTATGCCCACTTCTTCGGAAACCTGAAGAATCTTGAAGAAGGTTGCATGTACACAAAAGCTTGTACCTTGAATAAAACTTCATTGGTCTTAAAGATGCCCCTGGACACAAATGTTGTTCTTTTTAATATGGTTAGCAATAAGTGGTGAAGGCAAATGTTATCTGGGTGAGGGATGAATTCTGCAGAACTGAGCACTTCATAACACAGCCTTAAATCTTTTCATATAGTTTTGCACTTTAGAAGTGATCCACAAAAATTTAAACCCTGGGATCTTTGACATCACCTTAGTGGTGCTTGGGAAGCAGGGTAAATATCAGGAGAGAGCATCAGAGAGGTCTGGCAAGAAGCTCACGTGCCGATCTGGTAAACAAGCTCACAATTAAAGTTCACTTTTATAAGCTGACTGGATCAGACCGGTGATTAAAATAAGCTTGTGCCAAAAAGCTCTTAAAAACAAGAATCTGAATTCTGTGTTAAATTTGGCTCCAGACAACCAGTCACCTTTGGTGTAACTCGATCGCTTATTTAACAGTCTTGTTAATACTGTTTCTTGGTTCTCAGTGGCTTTCGATGGCAAGATGACGGGAAAAGTATTGATGATATGGGTCTACTAGTTACTAGGGATGGGCACGAACCTGGAAAATGCAGTTTGGTTCATGGTTTATGGGGTGCCCGGTTCACAAACCATGAACCATCATAAACTTTTAGGGGCTAAATGAATCAGTTTCGTTCATGAGATTTGTGACCTGGTAGAACACACCCCCCCCGGAGTGCTAGAACCCACCCTTTTTTCCCAGAAAACACTTTCCTAGGGGTATCTTCTTTGGGGGGCTGTTACTTGAACCCTGTAAATCCAACCCTCAGGTAGAGAAGAGTCAGCCAGAGATCCCCTGCGAGTTTGGTGTCTCTAGCTTGCACAGGATCCATTCTATACACTCCTGAACCTGCGCCTGTCAACATGACCAGCTGTCAGTTTGACAGGTGCAGGTTCAGGAGGTTCAGGAGTGTATAGAATGGATCCTGTTCAAGCTAGAGACATCAGAATTGCAGGGGACCTCCCCCGGATGCTCCTCTACATGCCCTCCAAGTTCTGCCCCCCTGTTGCTTTGAAGATGGGTAAACATTTAGACTGAGTGGTGACAGTCTGTCTGGAAATGCATCTGTTCACCAACGGGCAGGAACAGCTGGAAAGTTAATGGAAAGTTTGTGCCAGTTGACCTGCCATGAACTTCACTACGTGAACCATGAGCTGACTAAAATCCCTCCAAAATTCCTCCCGAACTTTAGTTCGTGAGCCGGTTCATGCCCATCCCTATTAGTTATAGAACACTTTGCTTGTTGGGTGGTAGCTGGAGTGAAACTTTTGCATGTTGGTGTATGGCCAGCAAAAGGGACAAAAGTCTTGAGCGTTGCAGTTGGATGAAAGATGCAGACTTGGAGGGCTCTAAGTGAATGCTGTTTGCTTGAGAGGTGGGGCTGATGCTGTTTTACAATACAGTCACGTCTGTTCTGCTCCTGTTCCCAAACAGATATTGCAAGAATACCCTCCACAGTTACTACCTTCTCTCCAGAAAATACCTTGCATCTATATAGTGGCTCTTGTCTGATACTTCATTTCAGTAATCCTTACAAACAACCCTGTAAGGTAGATCACCATTACCCTCTGCATTTTGCCGATGGAGATCTGAGACTGAGGCGGCCATTCACTGGCTTCATCCAAGGAAGATTTGGTCCACACCACTTGATTCAGAGCTCAGCCATGAAATCACCACCCAATCCCAGTACAGTTTATATGTTCCTTTATTGCTCACTGGTCTCCAATCTTAATTTTTCACAGGGCCACAGTGTCAGTGTGACATCATTTGCTAACCATAGGGTGCCAATTCACTTCCATCAGTGTAAGATTTTGACTGATAACCACTAGACCCTATGGTAGGATCCATTGGATGTAGGGTTGCCACCTCCAGATTAGGAAATTCCTGGAAATTTGGGAGTGCAGCCTGGAGAGGGCAGGAAACGAGATGGATTTTCAAGTTTAATTCCATGGCACCCCAGGGTCTCAATGCTTATTTGGACCTGAGTTGTTTTTTATAGATATTCCTTGTGGTTGGATTGTTATTACAAGTGATTTTTCTGTAAGCAGCTTCCCTTATATTTTTAGTGGAGTTGGTCATATCTATACAAATGAGGCATATATAATGCTATCTATGAAATGTTACTCTTGAAGGCACAGGTCACTTTAAACGTAGGAAATGTAAAACCTCACCTGCAACCAATTTGGGCTGAAGGAGTAGGTTTTTTTAGTATAAGGGCTAGAGGTGACAATTAAAAATTTAGAACTATTCAGGTCTTTGAAAGCATACTGAGAGAAAGCTGAATAAGAGAAGATTTCACTGAGTGTGAGCATTATGCAGGGAGACGGCATGCAGAGATGAATGCTGAGTAGGAAAGGATTCACTGAGTGTGAGCGTTACACCAAGCTGGATGCTGGTGAGGTATATTATAATTCTTTGTGTTGCATAATGGTTAATTGATGGATATTCCTTGTAGCTACACGCATTCTGCTCTGAAGAAGCCTTATGAAACAGGTGCTGGAGCAAGCCTCTCTGCAGATTCGTGACCTTTATGCTATTTGTCTACAATCCAATATTAATACAAGAAAGACACAAAGAAGATTTACTGTTTGTAAGAACTTTAGTTTATTGGACTGTGCTTGTGAACATTGTGGAATCACTCTTTTGATGTTGATTCTTTTATTAATGTACAGAAATGCATTCGTATTAACACTGATATTGATCTATTTTTTTTAAAAAAAAAATCTGTAAGAGTGTGATATTCCCTTTGCAAATATATCATGCCTGCCATTGACTGTTTTCTACCCACTTAGGGACTGGCAGCCTCAAAGATGCTACTGTCAACTACCATTCGAATCCTTTGGGGGCAGACAAAATGTCCATCAACCTCTCCAGCAGAAACAAATACACTGGGATAACATACTGAAAATAGATTCAGGTGGGGTAGTCGTGTTGGTCTGACAAAGAAGTGTGCTTGCACACAAAAGCTTATACCGTGAATAAAACTTTGTTGGTCTTAAAGGTGCCACTGGACTCATATTGGAAATCGTAACTGCATGGATGAAATTCGTCGTGCTTATTTTCTCCTTCATAAACTGCACTATGGTTGAGACGTTTATGAGTAGTTCTTAGGCTGGCTGGGCTATGGTACTGCATAAGGCCTTTTTATATGCAGTCCAGACAGGTCCATCCCTCTCCACAGAACCTCATTCGTGGACATTCTGACAGCTTATTCCTAAAACCTTGATACGGCCTTTGGCAGAAATGTTAAAAGGTAAGACAATCCAGACATTCAAAACTGATTTTAAATGTTACATGCGATCCTGATGATCACTTTCTTATGCATCATCCTGTTTTAATATCAGTGGGATACATCTGATTATGCTTTTTTGTGACCGTGGCCTCAGGTCAGCCGCAGAACTATGAGGCACGTGGTACCACTTTTTTTCTCATTCTCTGTGGGCACACTTGTATCACATAGGGATATAGAGCAGATTTTTATGAGTTATGTGGAAGACGCATGACCATAGTTCCCTCTAAGCTGAGTTAGTGTGAGCCAGCTCACCGTTTTTTAGCCTCCAGCTCATGCATTTTTGTCTTAGCTCAGGAAGGATGGCTCCAAAGCAAACTGATTTATGCAACAGCCAAATCGCTCGCTCACAACTTTAATGCCAGTAGCTCACAAAGTAGAATTTTTGCTCACAAGACTCCACAGCTTAGAGGGAACATTGCGCATGACTGGTTGGAGCAGATTTTTATGAGTTCTGTGAAAGACGCATGACTGGTTCTCTTGACATTTTATTTTTTTACTTTATAGCACCTGGTGTGTGTGCGTGATGACGTCAGCAGTGCTCCCTGGAGTCCCCAACGTGGCGCCCATGGGTGCCCTAGCACCCGCCAGGTGTTCTTAAGAAGTGAGTGGGGCCAGACAAGGCTTTTGCCCAGCAAGGCTTCTTATTTATTAGAGATCAGATTGGCTGTGCAGATTTTTTTTTTAAAAGTTGCTTTGGAATGAAATGCCACCACAGCACAAGGATCCATGCTGTTACTGAGGGTGTGGCAATCATTTTGTGGCTGGCTCCACCTCCGGCGGCAGCCGTTTTGTTGCTGCGCCCACCATGCTGAGGCAGAATTCCAAATGTGCTTGAAGGCTCAAAAAGGTTGGGGACCCCTGGCGTAACTGTTCCCTTTCCCACTCTTTTTCTGACCTAAACCACCATTTGAAGCTGTTGTTACCCTAATAATAATGACTGTGTGCCATCAGAGTGGGGATTCATGGAATCATAGAGTTGGAAGGGGCCTCCAGGGTCATCCAGTCCAACCTCCTACACAATGCAGGAAATACACAAATACCTCCCCCCTCTCACACCCCCAGTGACTGCTGTTCCAGACCCAGAAGATAACAAAAAAACCTCCAGGATCCCTAGCCAAACTGGCCTGGAGAAAAACTGCTTCCTGACCCCAATGTGGCAATCGGCATTTCCCTGGGTGTGTAAGAAAGGGCCGCGAGAACTAAGCACTGATGCAGCCCTTCCTGCCCTCACTCTCATGATCTGTCTAAGTTCACAGAATCAGCATTGCTGTCAGATGGCCATCTAGCCTCTGCTTTAAAACCTCCAAAGAAGGAGAGCCCACCATGTCCTGATGAAGCCTGTTCCACTGAGGAAGCACTCTGTCAGGAAGTTCGAACCTGGGTGTCTCCCAGCTTTAGTAATAATACCGCGTTGTTTTATTAGCCCAGTATCTTTGACAACAGCCCCACATGGCTTTTTCAGAGGACCCTTCTTTAGTTGTGTTAATATTCTTCATAATGGGGGTTGACTACAAGCTTGAAGAGGTGCTTATCTTTTCAGGTTTTATCACTGTGATTGTGAGGGGAATTTTTCTCTGAGTTTTTTTTAATCATGGAGATTGTTCAAGTTCTGTTATGAGCCACCCTGAGCTTGCCAGATATAAATATTTTTGAATGAGATACAGTGTGGGGGGAAATCCACAGAGCCCTCAAACAGAGGCTTGAAGCTTTTCCAACCACGTATCTCTAGGATGGAAAAAAGATTCATGTTAATAAAGACACTGAGGTCCATATGAAAACAAAATGGAGGGAGGCTACCTTACAGATACATAGAGATGTGAACGCCCGGGAAAAAACCGGAAAAATTAGGGGGGAAAACATTTTTTCCCCATTTTTTTCCTGAAGCCTTTTTTGTTTTTTCCCAAAAAAATTGGAAAAATTGAAAAAAGAAAAGAAAAGAAATTGATTATGGAACGTTTTATTTTAACATGGTGAATAAAATATTTT
>NW_015170307.1:15092-19997 GCF_001447785.1 Gekko japonicus | reverse complement strand
GGAAAGATGTACTTTTCTCCCTTTCTCACAATACAAGAACTCGTGGGCACTCCATGAAATTGCTGAGCGGTCGGGTTAGAATGGATAAAAGGAAGTACTTCTTCACCCAAAGAGTGATTCACACTTGGAATTCACTGCCACAGGAGGTGGTGGTGGCTACAAGCATGGACGGCTTCAAGAGGGGATTAGATAAGCATATGGAGCAGAGGTCCATTAGTGGCTATTAGCCACAAGGTATAGATAGGGGCTCTGGGGCAAGTTGTGCTCTTGGTATTTGGGGGGCAACAGTGGGAGAGCTTCTAATGTCCTGGCCCCACTGGTGGACCTCCTGATGGCACTGGTATTTCTGGCCACTGTGTGACACAGAGTGTTGGACGGGATGGGCCTTTGGCCTGATCCAACATTGGCGTCTCTTATGTTCTTATGTACTTAATTTGAGCTCAAGGTCGCAGCCTTCAGCTGAAAACCTTGCCCTCCGGCGCCAGTTCATACCAGTAATAAACATTATTTCCTTTCCACTCAGGATCTGTTCTCCCCCCCCCCCCATCAGTCGCTGTAGTTTACTGTGCTGAGTACAGGTCAACAAATACCACTTTTCGGCCTCCGACCTTCCCTGCTGCTGGTCATTTCCAGGGGGCTGATTCCAGTGGTGGGATCAGTATTATGACACGCTAGGCCTTGGTTTCCCCGACCAAGTAAAGAGAGGTCTTTGGCTGGACACGTCTGCTTGGCAGTTTGTTTGTAATAGGATAACTCTGGAGAATGTTTTAACATCAGGAGGAAATCTAATACACATGTTCATGACCCAGTTCTATGTTCTGGATTCAAATACCAGTTTGATTGCTGAAGCCTGTTGCCTAGCGGGGCGTCCCTTGAAGTCTACGCACGAAGCAGAATTTGGAAGCAGAGTGGACCCACACCATTTTGGAGATAATGGGTTGGATCCAATCAGCTTTTCTGCCGGTGAAAAGGAGAGGAGGGGTTCCCCTCTGATAGGGTTGCCAGCAATCTGGACAGAAAAATACTCTGTCCCTTTAATGGAGGTTTAATGCGTGGAAATGAGCACCCAAAGCTTTTCATGGTAGGTAAATGACATCCTATTGAGTCTCTATTAAAGAGACGGGATTTTTTTTCCCTCTTGGCTGTTGGCACCCCTACCATTTGACCACCAAAAAGGATATGCTATGGCTCAGGGGACTTGGCACGGACAAAAGGCATGTGTGATGGAGGCTGCACTAATTGGGCAAGACTGGATGAAAAAGGTGCCTGGATCCAACCCTGTGTTCTTCCAAGTTTCCCAGTGTTAACTGTTCTAAATTTTAAAAAATCTTGCACAGCATGCAGAGAGCTAGGTTAGAACCTCTTTATGTCTATATCTCCTTATTTATTTGCAGTGAGTGTTTACACGGAGGGACATTAACTTGGTGACCCCTCTTGCCTACATTTTGAGACAGTAAAACACATTCTGCCATGGTCCTAAGGTACTGGTGACAAAGAGAGTCAGTGGATTCTGTCTGCCAACTGCACACTGTTAAAAAAACAAAACACTTTTTAAAAATGTCCTGAGCCCTACTAATTATATTGAGCAAGCCCCATTTACTTGAGGGGATGACACACTGAACTCACTGGGACTTTCTCCTGAGTAAACAAAACTGCTTGCTTTGCAACTCGTCTGTCTCCGTTCTTAGACATTTGTTATTAATATTTGCATTCTACAGGCGAGGGTCTCTTTTGTTCAAATGAGAGCTGGCAAGGGCAACTGTAGAACAATCAGTTCAGGGGAGCAAAAATATTGTTTTTCACAGAAAGACTGGGGATTGGCTGAAGGTGAACAGCCTGGGTTCAAATGACATCTGTGTCACATGCTTATGTTGACAAAGCCGCTCACTGATACTTCTAATTCTTTTGCTATATAAGGTACAGACTAGTTCAGGGGAAATACTTGAATATTTGAATAGTTCAGGGGAGATGCTTTCTTCCCTGTTTGTCTTCCCCAAATACAGCCAGTTTCTGTTGAAGAAAGGTAACTATTATTCCATTTTGTTACATTTACTTTTTTTTTTTTTAGGCATTTTCTTTCCTGAAAGACTGTCATTAACAATCATTGCTTGCTTGGTTTTTAGACACCATCTTGAATTGTTATTGAACCTGTTTTATTGTTTCTAACTTGTTTTAAACTGATTGTATCTCTTTGAATGTTGCACACCGCCCTGAGCCCCAAGTATGGAGGAGGGCGGTTTAGAAATCGAATTTATAAATATAAATAAATAAGAAGAGATTGGATTTATACCTGAAGGAGTCTCAGAGTGGCTTACAGTCTCCTTTCCCTTCCCCCCCCTGAGAGAGCTCGTTCGAGAACTGCAAGTAAGAAAACAGCTCTGAAAAACTTGTCACTGACCCAAGGTCAAGCCAGCAGCTGCATGTGGAAGAGTGGGGAATCAAACCCGGTTCTCCCAGATTAGAGTCCGCTCTCCTAACCACTACACTAAACTGGCTCTCATAAACCAGTCATGATGCTGGAGTCCTCCTAAAGACTCTCATGTTCTTGGACTAGACCTCACCTTTAAAGCTGGATCTCCCCAGCTGATGTCTACTTCCTGTCCCAGACCAAAGGCTCAAGGGAAATTGGTGTAACCTCAAACCTACAAAGCATTTTTGGTAGCACCTCCCTGCACATGGATTAAAGTTGCCTGCTCAGGGTTGGGAAAATCCTAGAGCTGGTGGGGGGGGCAGAGCTTGGGGAGGATGTGGTTTGGGTACAAGAATGACCTCAGCCGGGGAGTCCATCTTCTAAAGCAGCTGCTCTTCCACAGAGGAACTGATCTTTGTAGCCTGGAGGTTAGCTGTAAGCCTGGGAGGTCTCCAGCCACCACTTGGGAGGTTGGTAACCTAAACATGGATGGACTCATTCAACCCTATTCTTATCCAGGCAGAGGCAGTGTGGGGGTCAGGGGTCGTTTCATAGAAAAAGAGCTAGGGGAACTCATTAGCATAACTCATTAGCATGTGCCACACCCCCTGACATCACCGGAAGTGTGTCCTAAGGCCACACCCCCTGACATCACCAGAAGTGTGTCATAAGGCCACACACCCCGCCCCCAACTGGCCCAGCGGTGGACCTGCAAGGCCGGCGGGAGTGCAAGGAAGCCCTGTGAAGGCCCTCCCTGGCCCCAGGCAGGCAGGGGTGGGGAGAGGCAGGGAGGAAGCAACTCTTCTCCTGCCTCCTCCTGGCTGAATGAGGGCCGGAAGCGGGGTGGCCGGAAGCAGGGGGCGGGGTTTCGTCATGTGCCCCGCCCCCTGTACCTCACCCGGGGGAACTGCGATCCTCCACGATCCCCCCCCAAATGACCTCTGGTGGGGGTTGACCTAACTGGAGCAGGAAGGCCTGGAGGGGACCAGGAACCTGAGTCATGCTTCTTTAACCTCCTGGAGGCAGTCTCACCATTTATTCCATTTCATGGAGCCTTGCTGGAAAGCTGTGTGGCCAACTGGGATCCTGGGAAATACTGGGGACAGGTAGTTTTTTTTTTTTTTTTTTTTTTTAACCCCTGGGAGCAATCCCTGCTTAAGGACCAGGAGCGAATGTGAGAGAACTGTCAGTCTCTCTCATGCATACACACAGCCTTGACGAAAGTTCCTTGCAGTCTCACAGTCTCAGCCTAACCTACCTCACAGGGTTGTTGTGAGGAGAGACTGGGGGGGAGGAAAACGATGCAAACGGCTTTGGGTCCCCACTGGGGAGAAAGGGGCCGTCTCCTCCCCGGGAAAATGCAATCTCGGCGCTCCCTGAGATTTACCATGCGGTGATGTAATATTCCAACCGGTAGAGGGCGCCGGCACAAGCCCGTGAAAGAGGAAATAGCCACTCGCGCCGGTCTCGCCGGTTTTCCAAGGGAGAAAAGTTAGCACCAGTTTACTTTTATCTCTTTGTATTGCCTGCAAACACGTTTGGCATTAAAACACACGCGCGAGTTCCGCGGGGCCTCCCTTCTTTTAACAGCAGCTGATTCACTGCTTCTCTTTCCCAGTAGACCGTTTTGGACAGTAAAATAACTGTGCAACCGGGGGGGGGGGGAAGGAGAGCCTCCCCCCGCTGATTGAACTGCACGGATTCATTTCCTCTGCTTGCGGTTTGCAGTCAATTTAAGAGGCGAAGGGAGAGGCTCGCTTCTTTTTCCTAGCCCTCGACGCGACTCCCAGTTGTCTGTGCGTGGTTACTCGGGTGTAAACCTCCCTGCACTCAGTAGGTCTCACTCCTGCGCTTAAAATTGCAGAGTGGGTTTTTTTCCAAAGGCCGCGCAGGGGAGAAAGCACCTGGCTAGACATCATGGAAACCTTGTTCCGAGGGGTAAACCGTAAAGGAGGATCAGTCTGCTGCGATGCTGCCAGCGCTTGCAGGGAAACCTTTGAAAAGCAAACGCGCACTCGCGCGGCCTGATCCTACACGTGTTTCTTGGGCTCCATTGAGTTCAACAGGGCACGGCCGGTCCCCGTCCCCGTCCCCCCCCGCTCGTTCGGACTGTGGCCAGCCACTCCCGGGCTCCGTGGGAGCAGCTCTCGCCTGGACGACCGGCAGTTGGGGCACCTGGGGCTGTGCTTCCCCTCGATCATGGGGCAGGGAGGAGGAGAAGGGGACTTGGTGCGTCGTCTTTCCCCCGTGGCATCGGCAGCAGCCCGTCTTCCAGCTGCGCCACCCTTCCTTCGCTAGGACGATCTTCGCCCGCCGTCCCGGAGACAGACCAGGACGCGTCTTTTCCTCTTCCCGGACCCTCCCACCGTCACCCATCGCTCGCTCGCGGCTCCTTTTGCTCCGGGGCCCGGCGCGCAGCGGCTCAAGCTTGCCGCTGCCTGCATGGGTGGGCGAGGGGGAGGGGGTGGCCTGCAACGGTTGGGGACGGGGGGGAT
>NW_015170307.1:12293-14845 GCF_001447785.1 Gekko japonicus | reverse complement strand
AGGGAACTTTAAACCCCCCCCCCCCATCTGAAGTAGTACAGTCTATGCTACCAACTCACGTGTGAACTGGACCGGAGTCTGTGGTTAGAGGGAACTAGGAGTTTTTGCATTTATTCTACACTGTGGTGAGGATTCATTGCCGCATGCATGTCTTCATGTGTACAGTATATATATCTATATCTATAGATATATATATGGGTTTCCCCCCCCCTTTTTTATGCGCTGCATGCATGATATTCTTTATTCTGTAAGTGTGCGTTTCTCTCTGTTCTGCACTCCTATAAACATGCATTTGTAGATGCACAGAAACGAGCGTGCGTGTAAATAGTGCAGAATAAAGACAATCGCGCTCTTCCCACCCCCCAATGCACGTGTGAACGAATCCCTTTATACAGGCACGGACTGTACACCCCCACCCCCCCGCTGGCGCACCTTAAAGGGGGTCCCATTTAATCTACCGCAAAGCTGTCTCCTCCGGCTGGGGGGTTATGAATGGGTGCAGCGGAAGCACCGCCCCCTCCGGACGTGACGCCCAGCCAATCCGCGAGCCGGCTGCGTGGATGGATGAGGTCAGCGCTGTGGTGTCGGGGAATGGAATGTGTAAGTGTAACATCCAGAACCGGGTAACGTTCGGCGATCGAACGCTGCCGTCGGCAACGTTCGAGGAGGGGGCGAGGCAGCCTCCGCCGGGCTTCCGCGCACCGCCGCTCGCCGGAATGAATGGCTGAGAGGGGCGGGGGCTAAGAGGAGGAGGAGGCGGCCGCGGCGGCGGAGGAGGAGGAAGGGGGAGGAAGGAGGAGGAGGGGAAGACGACGACGCCGAGGAGGAGGAGGAGGAGGATCCCTGGCTGGTTCCATCCCGGGGGCCGTGCAGCCAGATCGCCGAGGAGGAAAGCAGAGCCTCCCCCGAGTCTCGGAGCCGCTGCAGACAGGAAGGAAGGCAGGAAGAGAAATGCAGGGATTTGTAAGGTTACGGCGCTCGGGCTGGAAGATGTAATCCCGCTGGTGCTGTTGGCGTGAACCGGAGCCGGCTGCCGTTGCTACTGCTGCTGCTTGCCCATTTGCCTCCGGAGCCGGCCGCTTGGGGGGTCTTTCCCTTGCACACGTCCCCACCTCTCTCTCTCTCTCGATGCCGGAGCCCTGGTGTTCGAGTTGAAGTTGCAGCTGCTACACCTCCATCCGCTGCGAAGAGCCCCGTGTGCCTGTGTGTGCGGGGTGTGTGTGTGCGTGCATGAGAGAGGGAGGAAGGGAGAGGGCGGGACGAATCTCTCCCAGTCTTGCAACAGCCGACTTGAGGGCAAAAGGGACCTGGGCTCTCGGCGGTTTCATTCGGCGGAGCGGGTGTCTTTGTGTGCGTGTGCACGCGAGAGGATTCCCGGGCCTCTCGGCACTACCGCGTTGGGTGTGAGATTCTCCGCCTGCCTTCCCTCTCTCTCTCCCCTCCTCTCTCTCTGTCTGCCCCCTTCTCTCTCTCCCTTTCCCTCCACCTCTCCTCTCCTCCCCCCGTCCATTGTGCGAGCCAAAGATGAAAGACAGGAGGGGAGAAAGTTAAAGAAATCGCCCACATGCGCTGCATCAGTCCAAGGCTTTGGGAAAGGAATAAAGAGAAGGTGGGAGAAGAGAGTTTAAAGTCTTTGCAGGCGGGAAGATGGCGGACTCAAGCTGAAAGTGTCGATTGGCAAACTTGGGCGATCTTTGTGTTTATTTACAATCCTCTTGACCCAGATAGGACACATGCAGGCCAAAAAACGCTATTTCACCCTGCTCTCTGCTGGCACCTTTGTCGTCCTTCTCTTTTACTTCGGAGGCTTGCAGTTCAAAGCATCCAGAAACCAAAGCAGCTGAGAGGTAGCAGGACTGGGTTGCAGCACACCAGCCCCGAGCACTACTGGCCCCGATTCCCGGACGCTCTGCGCCCCTTCGTTCCTTGGGATCAACTGGAGAACGAGGACTACAATGTGCACACTTCCCCGCGGCAGAAGCGAGACGCCAACGCCAGCGTCTACAAAGGCAAGAAGTGTCGGATGGAGTCTTGCTTCGATTTCGCCCTGTGCAAGAAGAACGGCTTCAAGGTCTACGTCTACCCGCAGCAGAAAGGGGAGAAGATCGCCGAAAGTTACCAAAACATCCTCGCGGCCATCGAGGGCTCTCGGTTTTATACTTCCGACCCCAGCCAGGCCTGTCTGTTTGTCCTGAGCTTGGATACTTTAGACAGAGACCAACTCTCCCCGCAGTACGTACACAACCTGAGGTCCAAAGTGCAGAGTCTCCACTTGTGGAACAATGGTAGGAATCATTTAGTTTTTAATTTATATTCCGGCACCTGGCCCGACTACACCGAGGACGTGGGGTTCGACATCGGCCAGGCCATGTTAGCCAAAGCTAGCATCAGTACTGAAAACTTCCGGCCCAAGTTTGACATTTCTATCCCTCTCTTTTCTAAGGATCACCCAAGGACAGGAGGGGAGAAAGGCTTCCTGAGGTTTAACACCATTCCTCCTCTCAGGAAGTATATGTTGGTATTCAGAGGGAAAAGGTACCTGACTGGAATAG
>NW_015170307.1:5517-12283 GCF_001447785.1 Gekko japonicus | reverse complement strand
ATGCCTTATATCATGTCCATAACGGAGAGGATGTTCTTCTCTTGACCACTTGCAAGCATGGTAAAGACTGGCAAAAGCACAAAGATTCACGGTGCGATAGAGACAACGCCGAGTATGAGAAGTAAGTGAACCTCAGTGGCTTCTCTCTCTTGCACAGGTATCTCAGGTAACTGCTCTCTGTGGTCCATGCGACTCTCATCTCTCGCTCTATCTTTTTAAAAATTCAGCCGATTACAGACAAACTCTTATCTCTCTCTCTCTTTTTAAAAATTCAGCCGATTGCAGACGTGATAGGCCTGATATTTTTCATTTCTGCTGCTGGTTTTCCTGGGAAATCATAAATGCAGGTGTGAAGGAGGAAAATCGGTCAGTATAGGAGGTATTTTGATATGTTGCCCAACAGTTATTCGCTCTGGGGTAGTATTTGGCATAAACTTCAGACCAGGAGGGGATAATAAGTTTGGAGACGTCACCTTTATACCTGAATCCTAAAGCCAGTAAGCGGAAATGAGAATAGAAACCTGTTTGCTCCTGAGTGTAAGTTCCCTTGAACCTGATGGTGTGTGTGTGTAGGGTCAGAGTCCTATTGATCCAGAGTCCTTTTTTCTGGGGCAAAATGCACTAGATTGCAGCTTAATTTGGAAGGTTTCCTTGGTCCAGGATATAGCAGAGGCTAGGGATCTGTAATGCACCTCTCTGTAAGCATGATCCGTCACAGACAGAAAATTAACCAGGTGTTCTGGAGCATCTCTGTCTCTCCCCCTCAAATGTTCACATTTCCAGTTTCATCATGGATGAGTGCCTACCTCCTTAACTCTGCTGTGTATTGCCTAGAACAAAGTTCAGTGAAATCTGATAACTTGCTCAAATGGGTGTGTGTGTGTGTTTAGTGTTTCTGTTTAGATCACTGTCCACCTGGGATTTCTTATCTAAGGTTAGGCACCCAGTAACTGGGCTGAATTATTTGTTCTGTGTAACAGATTGTGGTTTAGCCCTCTGATTTATTTTTTCCTGCACGGAACAGCTGTAAAATCAGAGAATGTTGATACATGGGATTGCTACACTTCCCATTTGGATGTGGGGTTTTTTTCTTCCCATGTTGACAGCTATTTCCAGTGGTACAAACATTTCCGCTGGTATTTCCCCCCCCTCCTGTCATGTCTGTGGTTTATTTTTTTCCCTTTCCCTTTTTTGATATGTTTAATGTTAACACTTGAGGCAACTTGGTCATGTTAATTTGTAAAGAAATGCAGCATGCAAAATAGTCCAGAAGGGACTGCTTGTTGGCACATTTATTGATGGAACACCTTGGCTACCTTGTGAGTTGCACAGAACGCTTCATACCCGATGAAGGATTCTGTGCAGTTTGCAAGAGTGCTACAGTTCTTTCCCCCCACAGGTGGGTCCAGCAATAGATGCTATCCTGAACCTTGTCTTCCCACCTTCGCTTGCTCATCTTTGGGACTGATGTAGCAGGAACTAAGACTGCATCGTTTCGGCCATTGAATGGGTTCCTCTTCTCCAATATAGCTTGCACTTTGTGTATGTGGTTTTATATATATATATATAATATATATTACATTTTATATATATATCTATATCTATCTATCTATCTATATATATATATTATATATATATTACATTACAGGTAGCTGCTGAAACAACAGTTTTTCAGGATATATACACACACACATACACACACACACACACACACACATATATACATATATATATACATATACATTTTACAGGTAGCTGCTGAAACAACAGTTTTTCAGGACTGGCCTCTGTAGGGCTACACCGATAATGAGAGTGTTTGAAACTCATTAGTTAAGTTTAAGTTGAAATGCTGACTGCAGCTTGTGTTTGCAGAGTTGTGATTCCCTGGCACAGAGTAGCCTGCCTCCACTTTGAGAAGTGCTGCCAAAGGTGGACAGGCCGATCCGAATGCTGCCCGAGGTCTGACACAAGGGGATTGTATCGTGAATGACTGGTGGTTCAGAAGGGCTGCCTGTATGTGCAGGAAAAGCGTGGACGCTGAAACTGTAGACACGGTTGAAAAGCTAATGTGCTTCCAATATCCCCTGGTGCTGTCATTTGGGAGCGTCTGGGAGATGGATGACTCAAACCTGCGAATTCAAGAACAAACTTCGCTCCCATCTGTAAGAGCCTTTAGAGAAGAAACATTGCTTACTTGCCAAACATCTAATTCTTTCTCCGAGAGCCAATTACGATGACTATGCAGATGCCTATAGGTCATGGGAACGTCATGCTTGGTGGTGTTCAAATATTATGACTTAGGCGGCTTGTATATGACTCAGGGTCTTCCCCCCCCCCCTTCAAAAATGTCTGTGTGTAACACGCAAGCAAATGATTATCTGATTTTGTGCATGTTGAAATTATACCTGAACAACCAGTAACCTTTCAGGAACTCTAGTAGGCTGAGATAGTGTTTAATCAAATGTTTCCGTGGCACTGATGCTACATTTGTAGATTCCAGAGGGTACCGGTCATGACATTGAGATTCTTTTAGTTCCTTTTTGCTTTCGGGCAGCTTTCACTCAGGGGCCCAATCTTGCATTCATGTGTGCTCATCAGAAAATGTGGAATGCATGGGTTCCGATGAAGAGTGAGGATAGCCCCCAAATCCATCCCTGGAAATAGGCGAAGATTGTGTTTCCTCTCCTGACCACAAAAATGTGGCTGGTCTGGGGCAAAGCAGAATGTTGTCTGACACGCATGGTTGTAGCTTTTCCAAGGCAAGCTGATCTGTGCTGATGTATGGTGCTTGGAGGGAAAAGGCAAGTGAAAATACTTCAGTGTATAGATAGGGCCATTTTTTTTTTGCTGCCTGGGAGCCTGTATTCAGACCCCTTAAAAATCACATTGAGACACAGGTTGAACACGGATGTATAGAAATTCTGCCACCTACTGTGCAGCATTGCTTGGTTTCTGTCTCTCTCCCCTTTTCTGTTCAAGTCTTGGTCGTGCCTGGCTGTGCCCTTAGTTTATAAAATCTGACAAGGTCACATTCCCCAGGGAAACATGACTTATAGAATTCTGGCAGTATCTCTTCATAAGCACATTATATCTGCTCTGATGCGCGTGATAGTTGAAGGAGATTGTTAACTTCATGTAGCAGGGATGGAAGGGGAAGCTGATTTTTTTAATTTAAAAAGAAGCAGAATCTTGTCTGTTCTAGTGAGTTTTCAGAAGCAACTTTAAAATTCCCAGGCTTACGTTTGTTGTAATCATGAAGGATGTCTGCAAACCAGGCAGAACGTTTGGTCTGTAGCCTCACTGACGGATCTCAGTCAGCATCTCCACAGAGCTTTAATGTGCAGAGACTTGAGTACTTAATCTCCAGTTTCTGGGGCTGGGTTGCCAGGTGGCCTGGAGAAAAACATCCCATCCCTTTAACAGAGGCTTATTGTGTGGAAACAGGCAGCTGTGGCTTTTCATGGCTTGGAGGTAAATAACATCACCTGGTGAATAATGTCCCACATTTTTTCCAAGCCAGTTGTCATCCTGATTCTGGTGTTCAACAGTATGTGATGCTGTTTCATTTTTTTTGACTTGCAGTGAACTTCAGTGTGGAAGCCCATGTGATGCAGTGGTTAGAGTGTCACACTAGTGTCTGGGAGACCTGGGTTCGAATCCTCACTTGGCCATCACAGCTTGCCAGTCACACCCTCTCAGCCTATAACCTCGGATGACACCTGCACCCTGCCGAACTTGTTTAGTTTCCACAGGGCATGCGAGGGCGAATTGTTTAGTTTGGCCTCTGTGATATGCTGATAGCCATGTATTTTAATAATTTAACATTTTAAGGTTAATATTTGATATTTGTTCTTCTCTTAGCGGTTTTAATGTCGTAAGTTACCACGAGACCCTTCAGGTGAGTGACGACTAAAAATATAATCTAATAATTAAATAACCCACCTACCTTGCAGGATTGTTGGGATGATAAAGTGGAGATGAGACCCATGTAGGCCACTTAAAGCCTGGGGTATAAACAAAGTACATAAAGAAAAGCCAAGGCGGACCTTAAGTGTGATCCAGAAAGAGAACTCTTTTTTGTGTGTGTGATGTGTATGTTTTGTAAATTAGATTAAGGATTTTTGTTTAAAAGAGGTTTTGTTGTTCGCAGTTTAGGGTCGGGTGGGCTTGTTTGCGTTGGGCAAACCCAGCATCCTACAGGCTTCTGATTTTCTCTGACACTTGATCTTTAATGTGCCAAGGAATTTCTGTTACCTTGTTTTCCGTGATGGGCAGGACTGCAGATCTTCTGCAAACGGCCTCTTGATCTTGGCACAGGCAAGTAGCCAACGGCCAGCTGAGGGGAGAACCTTTCGGAAAGCAGTAGAAGCTACACAATCAGAGTCTCTCTAGTTGTGTTTTTTTAAAAAAGAAGTTGTGTGACAGCAGCACAAGTCTGCAGTCCTGTTCACACTTCCCTTGCGATTCAGTCCCAATGAAATCTGTGGGAGTGCCTGTGGAATTGACCTGGATGGCATAAAGCTACACAGTGATAATGTCTTTCCGCTGTACATCTACCGCTAATGATACAAGGAAGAATTAAGATGGGCACATTACTACTCTGTATCCACAGAGGCAAAACATCCAAGTTGCAAATGTTCTAGCCCCACTGTACACGGTGTTGGTCAGGCCACACCTGGAGTACTGTGCGCAGTTCTGGAGGCCTCACTTCCAAAAGGATATGGGCAGAATGGAGCAGGTGCAGAGGAGAGCAATGAGGATGATCAGGGGCCTGGAGACCAAGCCCCGTGAGGAAAGGGCGAGGGACTTGGGAATGTTCAGTCTGGAGAAGAGGAGGTTGAGGGGGGGGACATGATTGCTCTCTTGAAGTGTTTGAAGGGCTGTCACTTAGAGGAGGGCAGGGAGCGGTTCCTGTTGGCAACAGAGGATAGGACTCACAAGAATGGGTTTCAGTTAAGTACGGGGAGGTTCAAACTGGATATTAGGAAGAAATGTTCCACAGTAAGAGTTGTTCAACAGTGGAATCAGCTGCCTAGGGAGGTGGTGAGCTCCCCCTCACTGGCAGTCTTTAAGCAGCAGCTGGACAAACCCTTGTCAGGGATGCTCTAGGCTGATCCTGCATTGAGCAAGGGGTTGGACTAGGTGGCCTGGAAGGCTCCTTTCAACTCGATGATTCTGTGAAACAAAGTGTCAATAGAAACAAGTAATTGGCACCCCCATTGCTAAGCCCTCTACATTTTTCTTGTCTGATTTTTTTTTAAAAAAATACCAAATTGTTAAGCTCTCTACCTTCTGTAATTTGCCAGTGAGAGTTTGACACATTTATCTCAGTCTTTCCAGGTTTTATCAAGAAATCTATCTGCAGGAGCAAACTAATTAATTTTCATCAAGTTATGCATCTCAGCAGATAAAGCTGATGGTGACTGAAATGAATTGCATTACCTTGAGGAGGATACTTGCCAGCAGGATTCAAGGTGTGCTTGTTGTTGTGATGTGAGAGCAAGTGTGTGTGTGCAGTTTAACAGAGGCGATAGTCTCATGTTTGTGCCTCTGGATTTCTCTTTTGGTTTTACTTTCATTCAGAGCTGTTCATTGTGAACTATTTGAATGCCTCTGGAGTATGCTTTGCTGTTTGTTGCTATTTAGGTTTCTTTGTGGAGGGGGGTGTTTATGTGAAGGAAATTGTTTCACAAGCAGATCTGAAGAAAGGAAGCCAATGACTCTAACAGACATATTTATGACTCTTGAAAAGGTGAAATGGAAAATGAATCGGATTGTGTGAGTAGATCTAAGTAATTTCACATCTCATGATCTGGAATACACAGAATTGTCTAATGCTGCCGTGCTACTCTCAGGAAGTGAAGTGGGAGCATGAAAGTTTGTTTTTTAAAAAGCAGAGAGAATTCCTTGTTCCCATCCAAAAACCTGGACCTCACCCTTGGCAAATGTATCCGGATAATGGAAATTCCATGGAGCTTGTAAAGACATGAAATGATTGCCCATAGCTGTATTCCAAACATAGATAAATGTTTTGGCTGAACATCTTCTGGAAGCATTGTAAAACCAAAAGATAGCTGGGAGTGTGTAGCTTCGGGTGGGCTTCTGAGAGCTGTGTGTTACAGTGAAGCCAGATGCAACATTTTTACAGCAGTGGAGAGGATTTGGGAGTGTTCTTGCTGAACGTAAATCAAACATGCTTTTCCTTTCCAAGGCTGAACTTTGGTGGAGGGGAGGGGACCCCACTGTCTCCGTATGAATATCGCAGAATCCAGAGATGGATAGTGCCGATTGGCCAGCATCTGTATGTCATCAACCCTTCTCTTTTGTTCCTCACCCATCCCCACAGCAGTTTTGTACCTATTTTAAAATTAACGGTGAGCTTTTTAGAATAAGACAACGAACAGAGTTTAAAACTGACTGCAGTTATCGTGAAGAATGAGGTAAAGCGAGGCAAGGTGAGGGTCAGCTGCAGCGGTGTGTGATTATGTGTGCCGTTTCAGGTGGGAACATTAAAAGAGCCCTGCTGTGTCAGACCAGTGGTCGACCTAGTCCAGCATCCTGTCTCACACAGTGGCCAGTAAGGACAAAAAAAGGGAAAAGGGAAAAAAACTGAACCTAAAACCTAGAATTCAGAACCTAAAAAGGTTAGTCAAGAATAGAAGAGGGCCAACTCTAAAAATCTAATTATGAAACATACAAAAATATACATATATTTATTGAAACAGAACATGTTGGCTGATATGTAAAAATATATACAATCATACAT
>NW_015170307.1:0-4763 GCF_001447785.1 Gekko japonicus | reverse complement strand
TTCCTGGCTCCAGGATTCAGAGGCTTAGTGCCTCTGAATGTGGAGGTTCCCCTCAGTCACCATGGCCAGTAGCCATTGATAGACCTGTCCTCCATGGATCTATCTAATCCCCTTTTAAAGCTGTTTATTCCTGTGGCCATCACTACATCCTCTGGCAGCAAATTCCACATTTTCATCGCTCTCTTTGTGGGAAGCCGCAGATAACACTGCGGTTGAGCTCCCAGTTGTGAGTCAACTTATGTTTGTTTTTGCTCTCAGATTTTTGTATGCATTAGAACTTATTATTCACTCCAGAGCCTTTGAGATGGAGCGGGTTATAAATCCGAAGAGCCAGTTCGGTGTTGGGGTTAGAGTGCCAAGCTAGGAATTGGGAGACCCAGGCTGAAATTCTTCGCTCGGCCATGAAGCTTGCTGGGTGACCTCAGGCCAGTCACTGTTTCTCAGCCGAACCTACTTTGCAGGATTGCTGTTGTGAGGATAAAATGGAGGACGGTGGTGGGGGGGAGGGACATACACTGCTCTGAGGTCCTTGGGAGAAAGGCGGAGATTAAATGCATACTTGATACATAAAATAATAAAGTGAGGAAATTGATGCCTACACATCATAACTTTATCCTGTATCAGATTTCCTATATTAACGAAAAGGTATAGGGCCATATGGAAAACCACTGTGCCTCACTGGGTGTTGGGTAAGAGCTGGTTTCCATCTGTGGTGGTACTCTACCTTTGTAGGAGGATTTGTTTGTTACGGGGGGTTGAAATTACACCCTCCATTTCTCTCAAACACTGGTGTGGTTGCAGCTGTAAAGAGAAAACATCCAGGAAGTGACTGCAGGTGAGGTGGAACATGTGCAGGAGGGTTGGGTTTCTGAGGCATGGGATAGATGTCATGGGCACCCCTAGACTGGATTGTGTGGGCTGCTGGCACTCACAGGTATTACCTCTGCATATTTTCAGTGTGGCAGGGCCCATATGATCCTACTAGTTCCATGTGACAGGCGTATTTTAACGTAAAATATGATTTAAAGAAAATATATATATTGCAAGAGAACAAAGTTTGAGCCCAGTGGCACCTTTAAGACCAACAAAGTTTAACTCTGGGTGTAAGCTTTTGTGTGCACGCACACTTCTTGGGTGCATGCACACAAGAGCTTATACCCAGAAGTAAACTTTGTTGGTCTTAAAGGACTCAAATGTTGTTATGTTGCTCCAGACTAACATGGCTACCCACCTGAATCTATATATTGCAGACATTTTCTTAACGTCACGGAGGGGTGTTTGGTGGCTTGATTAACCCTGATTTATAGGGGAGAACCATGGCTCAGTGGAAGAGGTTCTCCTTGGAATGCTGAGGGTCCCAGGTTCAACTCCCGGCGCCTGCAGTTAAAAGGACCTAGGCAGTAGGTGATTGAAAGACCTCAGCCTGAGACTATGGAGAGCTGCTGCCAGTCTGAGTAGACCGTACTGACCTTGATGGACAAGTGGTCTGATTCACTATAAGTCAGCTTCATGTGTGTTTATATGTGTGCGATTTCCTGAGGTTATCTGTATTTGTCATCTGCCTGCACGCTCTACCGGGAACACCAATGGAGCTTCCTGTGGAGGTAGATAGCCATTTCCATAGCAAGAGGCAAATTAATTGCTACATGCTTCTGTTGCGAAATGGCATCCTCTCTGCATTGTTAAATAGTCTATTGTATTATTTTATCCATAGGCTGTAACTGTTTCCAGGGGTGGTAAATGCAGTATGTATCAGTTGCATCAGCTGCTTGATTACTTCAGAGCAGAAGAATTAATGAGCACAAGTAATGTATTGTACTGCTCCTCCGGATAATATTTGGATACTGCTGCTTTGCGCCATGTGTTGGAGAGGGTGGGGAGCAATTCTGTATCTCAGTGTTTGCTTTTGAAGCATTCATCTATTTAGGCACATATGTTAGGATGCCGGTGATACAAAAGTAGCAAGGCTAGATAATGTTGTATTTAGGAACATGTAAGCTTTTTGGGGAGGGAAGGTGGCACGGTATAGCCTGCTCTCCTCAGGTCTCTGAAGCTAAGCAGGGTCAATAGTTGGATGGGAGGCCACCAAGGAAGGCTCTTCAGAGGAAGGCAATGGCAGATCACCTCTGCTTCTCACTTGCTTCGAAAGCCTCTTGCTGGAGGTTGCCAGATGTTGGTTGTGACTTGAAGGCGCTTTGCACGCACAGGTTTTTAGGTTTCACACGTCTGTGCCCTATAAGGAACTCCGTGGACCCTCGAAAGCTTGCAGAATCATGCATCAACAAAAATTCAACTTGGATATTATTGAACCCTCTTTTTGCTGCCCATGGAGAGGTGGCGGCACATCAGTTGCTGTCTTTGAATGCATGAGGAGCGGCTTTACCTTTTTTTATTGCAAACAAATCAGTCTTTGTGAAACTGCATAACTTTGCATAACGTCCTGTGGTCCTTGCGATCCAAGACGGAGAAATCTAATATGGACTCACAGAAGCAAAGCTGTGCTTGACAGAGGAATTTAAGGAATAGGAGTCTGCTGGCCGAGCAAGAATTGACATGTTTTGCACAAAGAGAAGCAGAAAAAAACTACGTGGGAAGGAATTCTGGCTTACAAAGGGGCCTTGATCCCGTAAGAGACTGTACCTGGCTGTGGGTAATATGATCCAGATAACTCACACCCGGTATAAATATTTGTAGGAAGGGGGACCTTGTTTGCTTCTGAAGCAGTGAAGAAGGTGGAGGGGGGGGATGCTTCTTGTTTGGCGGGGAACATGCAACAAGTCCTTAGTACATCTTGCACAAGTGAAAATTTAAGTAGTCATTAGATAAGTTTATTGTCTTAGCCATAGGCCATAACACAACACATCAAAGGTGAATAGAAAAAATACATCAAACTATAAAATGATAATATAAGCAATAAAAATATCAGTATCTTACATTGAATCCTATATTCTTTCTACTTTGCATTAAATACTAAATTCATTCTAATTTTTCTTATTGCTAAGGCAAATAACGCCATTCTACTAGAGACATAATAATCAGGGTCCGAGAGTAAAAATTTGACCAAATCCAGATTGGAAAGTCCATTACACGGCAAAATAATGGGGATGATATACTTTAGAGAGCCAGTTTGGTGCAGTGGTTAAGTGCACAGACTCTAATCTGGGAGAACTGGGTTTGATTACCCACTCGTCCACTTGCACCTGGGTGGATAATCTTGGGCAAGCAATAATTCTGATAAGAGCTGTCCTTGAAAAAGAGCAGTTTCTGTCAGAGCTCTCTCAGCCCCACCTACCTCACAGGGTGTCTGTTGTGGGTAGGGGAAGGGAAAGGAGTTTGTAAGACACTCTGAGACTCCTTCGGGTAGCGAAGGGCAGGGTACAAATCCAATCTCTTCTCTTCTTCTCCTCTCAAGGGCAGTTTCTGTCAGAGCTCTCTCAGCCCCACTTATCTGACAGGATGTCTGTTGTGGGGAGGGAATGGGAAAGGAGTTTGTAAGCCACTCTGAGACTCCTTCGGGTAGTGAAGGGCGGGGTATAAATCCAATCTCTTCTCTTCTTCTTCTTTAACCTAAGAGCTTCATGTCACCAGCATCTCAGAATATACTGTACTATATCATCTACTTTCGCCCAAATCACAAAAGCAAAATCTGAGGGGGGGGGGCAGGAATACCAAAGAAACGTCCAGTCCTGATCATTGAGGGCATGGATTGAAATCTTAAAGCTGTAAAAGCCGATCTTAATTCCAGGGTGGTTAACTTGTCCAAGTAAGTCCTTAGTCTATCTTCCACAAGTGAAAATGTTAATGGGAATACAATCGCTTTCACTTAGCACAAACAGACAGCGCGGACGTCCATGGGATCCATCCCCGTAGTCTCTTCCCAGTCTACTGGGATACTCACAGATGAGTAGCTGTGTTAAAACTGAAAAAAAAGGGGGGGGGAACTCAACCCAAAATGAGCTGCGAACTAAGAGGGTCAACTATATTATATAAAAATTACAAATGTTTATTAGGGTGTACACATAGCTAAAACATACTGCAGTTAAAAGAAATAGTCTAAGTCTCGGACTTAAAAGGCTAAGTCTCAGACTTAAAAGGCTTATATAACCAAGTTAGTTATTATACAAATACAATTGATGGGTAAAACTTTCTGACCTAAGGACCATACAAATTTCGGCCCCTTCGGGCCTTTCTCAGTGGTCAATATTCTTTATATTACAATGACACACATCCAGAAATACACCCGTAATTTTTATATATACATATAAAACATAAAACACATGTTGTTTTCTTATATGCTTTTGCAATTGCTACAAGTTTGTATAGTAGGCCATAGATAGTAGCCATACCAATTCTTCAAATTATTATGGTGTCGAAGATTCCATTTGTCAGGATGTGTGTCACTTCCATCAAAGGTAGTGGTCACTACCTTCCTTTCATCAGATACAAGTGTGGTGTCATGGCTAAGAGGGATGGACTACTATGTGGGAGACCGAAGGCTATTTGGAAAACCATGGAAGCTCACTGGGTGACCTTGGGTCAGTCACACTCTCTCAGTCTAACCCACATCACAGGGTTGTTCTGAGGATAAAAAGGAGAGGAGGATGCTGGAAACTGCTTTGGGTCCCCAGTGGGGAGAAAAGCAGGGTACAAATGAATTAAATAAATAAGCATCTTTTGTTGAAGTAGGAAGTGTAGGAAGTACATTTCCTCCCCAGTTTCTCCATGTCAGAACAGTGTAATTTTTGTTGTTGTTCAGTCGCACA
>NW_015170306.1:660116-665566 GCF_001447785.1 Gekko japonicus | reverse complement strand
CCCTACTATGAACCCCAAGCAAGTGGCAGATTGACATAGCCTTTGCAGAAGGAGACTACATTTCAGCCTCTGAACACCTTCACCTTCTGCAATACTTCCTCTAACACCCCACCCTTCCCCCAAGGTTCTAAGAAGTTCCACTAGTAACCATCGGGACATGTTTTACTTGATCAACATGTATATGCAGTGAAGAAGATAAAAATATCAACTAATGTATTGTGTGGAAGATTCTGTTTCCAGGGCTTGTATGCTAGATACAAAAGAGAGTAGTGGAAAGGGCATTGCAGAGGCTTCACAACTCACTTTTGGGTCCCGAGCCACAGGTTGGGAAACACTGACATCAAGGGCTGATTCACACAACTGTACATGGCCACGAGGCTTGCGAGGGAAGTTCTGAGCCTCCCAGGCACACACGGATCTCATTAGGATTGTCACTGTGGTACACGGCAGCTTCAGCCTTCCCCTTTGCACTCTTAGGGTTGCTGGGTCCTCTCCCCCCCACCCTGGCCACCAGCAAGGGCTGGGGAGGGGGTTGGTTGCCAGATCCAGGTTGGGAATCTCCTGGAGATTTGGGGATGGAGCCTGGGGAGGACAGGGGCCTCAGTGGGGTACGGTGCCATAGAGTCCACCCTCCAAAGCTTCCATTTTCTCCAGGGAAATGGAACTCTGTAGTCTGGAGATGAGCTGTAATTCCAGGGGGTCTCCAGGTCCCACCTGGAGGCTGGCATCCCAAATTGTCTCTCATAATCTCATGAAACATACTCTCATGAGAGTTCAGGGAGCCCTTGTTAGGGTTTTCAGGTAAAAAGCAGAGATAATAAATGCGACAGGACATTTGAATTAGCCTGCAAGAAAGTTTACTTTGCTAATGAGGGAAGGGTTACTGGGCAATACTGCAAACAAAACAAAGGATTAACATCCTCTCTGACTTCACTAACCTACATGTTGACTCCTTGAAGTCAAGCACATGGGCGAGCCCCAGGCAAAGTTAGCTAATTATGTATTTTAACAACTTGCTCTGGCGACAAATACGCACATGGTCTGCTATTGGGTCTCTCTCTAAACAGCTAGGATATCAGCATGCACAAACAAACATGTACATTCTTTTATGACTTCAGGGAGTAGGGTTACCAGCCTCCAGGTGGGGCCTGGAGATCTCCCGCTTATACGACTGATCTCCAGCTGACAGAGATCAGCTCCCCTGGAGAAAACGGCTGCTTTAAAGGGTGGACTGTACGGCATTGTACCATGCCGAGGCCCCTCCCCTCCCCAAACCCCACACTCTCCTGGGTCCACCCCCAAATCTGCAGGTATTTTCCGACCCAGACCTGGCAACCCTATCAGGGAGAGAACTTGCAAACGCCAACAGCTCTATAGAGCATGCACAATTTGCATTTGCGGTACTGTTTTAAGAGAGACTCCTGAGCAGGGGACAGCAAAACCCTTTGAGAGGCCATCGAGTTAGGGTTGCCAAGTCGAAAATCGTCGGGAGCGGGGGACTCCCATCCGGCGTCCTATGTTTGGTCGTGGATGGTCATGACCCCGTCCCCAGCATGCCCAGCATCATAACGTCACTTCCTGGTGACACGCACGCCAGGGTGGGGTTACCCCCGGAGCCCGATCCGCCACCGGCGGGGAACGGGCCTCTGGGGCGGGGGTTTCCCCGCCCCCCGGGGGGACTTGGCAGCCCTACATCGAGTAGCTGTTAAGCAAAGGCCTGCCTGTCAACCCGTCTTCCAGGAATCTCCTTTGAGCTCCTTTCTGCAAGGAGAACCGGTCAAGTAGCTAACAGACAGCGCTATCCGTCAAGCCTCACCTTCCTTATGCACCCACAGGACTGCTGGAGGCAAGTCGCTTGTTCCCAGCCTTCCCTCTGCAGTCTGGGGATCATATTGACCTACTTGCAGGATGGCTGGAAGCTTGAATTCAGAAAGGTTTCTGGAATGTTGGGGTTTTCTCATGCCAAAAGTCCTATATCAACGCTAGCTGCTTCAGACCAACACGACTACCCACCTGTACCTATTGTTCTTGCAGAAAGAATAATACTGTAGACAGAATAATTCTTGTAGAAAGAATACTGTTACTATTGTAGCCATTTTTATGTCAATGAAGGCAGGGCAGCCAAATTTAGTTCTAGCTGGTCCACATTCCAGACTAGCAGGACAGATTTGAGGTGCAAATCCTGACCATAACACTACGATTGCAACACCGGTTCCCTGCTGTCTGCGATGAAGAGCACCTGACTGCAGTATTCGCAGGCTTCATTATCCAGTATTGCATAATAATGTTTCTGTGGGAAGAGAAACAGGTAATGAAAGATGATGTTTTAAACAGCTAAAGGTAGCATCCTCTTTCAGAATGTATGTTACCTCAAGGCCTAACATCTGTACTGTGCTAAAGCGGCAATCCCTGTACGTTGGCAAAGAGCAGCCCTCATGCTCTGTGAGGTGGGTGGGATCCATCACTGGAAGCCGGCTGCCCGAGCCTCAGAAGGCACAGGCACAAGAGCGATGGCTGAGCCCAAGCCCTGGATAGGGTGGTCACAAATGGATTAGGATCTGGGTTGACCCAAGTTCAGATCCCAGTTCTTCCATGGAAGCTTGCTGTGTGACCTTGGGCCAGTCACAAACTCTCAACCTCACCTACTTCACAGGGTTGTTGTGAGGACAAAATGGAGGAAAGGAGAACGGTGTAAGCTGTTTTGGGTCCCCATTGGGGAGAAAGGCGGGATATGAATAAAGTGGAAAAAATAAAGTAAATAAAAGTGGCTGTTCCTGCGAGCAGGCAGCCTGAGCCCCAGTCAGGACAGGTGTTAGCCTAACTGCTTTATGTACAGCAGAGGCGATATTAATTATCAATTTTGGTGGTGCTGCCCAATGTATACAGGAAGCGCAACCCTCGAAGGAAGTCCGGTTACAAATGGAGACGAGGCTAATATAGGATGAAAGCAATTGGTTCCTTTTATTTCCTAACTCTAATTCACATACATACGTAAAAACAGATTCACACACACGCGCACGCAAGATCCTCAGTTATTACAGAAATAGCAAATAGTCACTTTTATACTAAAGGTATGGGGAAGGGAATAGCAAATACTTATCTGATCAGAGGCTTGATCTTCCCAACGAAGAATAGGTGAAATAAACAGAATAACTATAAGTACTCTACTGCACACGGTTGGAACCAGCCAAACACGTGTGGACCTCTAGGCTGCAATCCACCAGGTCAGAGAGGAAACAAAGGATTACGATAGCAGCAAGGCTATAAGTTACTTAGTTACGGGGAGAAGATGGCTAGCGGGGTTCAAACTGTTGAACCTCACTTTATATAGGGGGGCTCTTGGGGGCTGGCAGTGATGCCATCCTCCTTGCCCTTCCCACCTCTGGTCCGTCCCAGGATTCTATACTATTGGTTATTTAATAATGACGTGCCTACCTAAGAGGAGTAGGCAATGTTGAAATCTAAACCTTTAACTCAGGGGGTGCATCTGGTCAAGGTGTGAAGATGGTACCAAGGCAACCTTTGATGTGTAGAGTGATGTGGCCTGGTCCCAGGCCATAAAACGTCCATTCAATAGGAAACTGTCCTTTTTGATGCAAACCAGATATCAGGGTTACGTGTTTACCAAGAGTTGATCGATGGTGGCTATATCCATGCCAGTTGTTGTTTTGTGGGCTGCTAGCAATGGCGATGCAGCTTCTTCCTCAGATGGGCTGTGTGTGAGTCAAACTCCATTTGCATAAACAGCAGGCTAGGCACTTTGCAGGTCACAGGATTTCAAGGCAAGCAGCTTTCTCCCAACCCAAAGGGATTCACAACCACAGTCCAGGTGTGTGCGTGTGTGTCAGCAACCACAAACATACATACATTTATATTTATCAGAAATAACGCATAGGCTCACACAGGTGCGACTGTGGCACTGGGTGGAGCCTCCTTTTTTTCCCTTTTCCACCTCTGTTGGGGAAACAGGTTTGTGGGAGGTCAAAGCCCACCCCAGTCCAGTCCAGAGCCCCTGCTGCCCATTGACCAAGACCACCCCTGGTGTTCAAGGATCTCTCTTCCAGAGTACAGTGAGTTCTCTTTTCAGGTTCATCTGCAAAGACCCAGATGAAAAAGAGGTTCCATTTCATTCATTCTTTATTTACGATCAAATATCATTATAATGACATCATCTGTGTCTAGTACATACAACATATAAGCGTAAGCATTAACAAGAAAAGTTTAAAATTTAAAAACCTTCCTATACTTGCTGGGTGTTGACGGATTGAGTTGTCAGCTTCCTTATGAGTAAAATGTTAGTACAGAACTTAGCCCCTTTGAGGGAGGTCTCGTTTGAATGGTCTGCGAGGAGGAGGGATGTATAAAATGTGTCCAATCTGCCTGGGAACGTAGAATAGGGATGAGGTGTATGGAGTGCATGTCCTTCTAGAGTTTACAATGTAATAGCACATGCCTGACCGTTTCAACTGTGCCAGACTGGCAGGGGCAAAGGTGCAGGGAGTGTGGCATCTGTAGGTATCTCCCTTCTAGAAGTGATGAGAGCAAAAGATTAAGCCAGGCCAAAGTGAAGGCTCTGTGGTGTTTGGGGGATTCTATGGTATACAGGGAGTTTGGTGGCACAAAGTTTTGGGTGTAGTTCCCCACCACTGGATAGAGGCGTGCCCAAGCTCTATCAGTTTGGAGGGATGTATCCCAAATTTGTTGTTTTATTATTTCCTTAGACTGCGTCTCCCAATATGTGACCCAGAGAGCCTTGTGCTTGGCGGACTATCATCTACTGGTTATTCCCAGCCCAAAGGACATCATCTTAGCCTCAACCAGGGCCAGGGCTTGTTCTGCAAGGGCCACGGCCCGGTTGAACATGCTCCCATCTGAAATCAGGACCCTACAAGACCTGTTACAGTTTCTCAGGGCCTGGGAAATGGAGCTGTTTCAGCAGGCCTTCGGCAGTTATTTGCCATCCCTTGCTGAAGCTTTCTAATCTATATGCTGCGCATGTGAATAAGATCTTTACTGTTCTTTGGTTCATGGCCTAGTTGCTTCCAGCTATTTAGGACTGTTGAACCATATGAATCTACTGTAGCTCCTGCCTTTTTAATTGTCTTAATTATTTATTTGTTATACTTGTTTTTAATGGTTTTGTAACTTTAGTGTTGTGATCTGCCCTGAATCCGTTTGTGGGGAGGGTGGCATATAAATATCTCTCCCTTATATATAATTAAGACGCAGAGTCACACAGCGGAGAGAAAATGTGCACCAACAGTGTTTGGAGGCTTGAGCTGTCCGTCAGAAGTTTCCCCAGCTTCCATTGGCCATGTTGCCTAACTCCTACCTCAGAACACTCCCCCCCCGCCCAACTAGACAGGGCTGGAGGGAATCAGTGGAAGGCCGGCGCCGGCAGCTCATCCCCGCTCGCCACGGCCAGATTCTCCCCCCCCCTTATCGCACAC
>NW_015170306.1:653998-659944 GCF_001447785.1 Gekko japonicus | reverse complement strand
CCTTCTCCCCCCCCCCCTCCCTGTCTGTCTGGCTTACTGACTGTCTGTCTATGTCTCCCCCCCCCCTCATCTTCCTTCCTTCCTTCCTCTCTATCCATCTACCTAGCTATCTACCACCCACCCACCCTACCTTTCTAGGGCTCATTGTCTTCATCCACAATGGGCTTTGCTCCCTAGTAAATAAATAAATAAGGTGGTGGGGGAGCAACAGTGGGAGGGCTTCTAGTGTCCTGGCCCCACCAGTGGACCGCCTGATGGCACCTGGTATTTCTGGTCACTGTGTGACAGAGTGTTGGACTGGATGGGCCACTGGCCTGATCCAACATTGGCTTCTCTTATGTTCTTATGCTCTTACTGCTGAGGGAGAAAAGCTGTACAGTTGTAGTTTATTCTCGACGGCAACCACCCAACCTGAGCCGTATGTATCGAGAAGGATAAATGGTTGTAATCCAGGTGGATTAAATTTTAGCTTAAACAAAAGGCATGTTGCCAGATACCAGCTGTGTGGCTCTAGTGATACTTGCCCTGACTCTATTGTAAGGATTGCATTTGGTGCACAGCGAGGGACACAAAATAATACTGAAAAAGAGATTAGAAATTAGTCTGCAGAAGTTCCACGCTGCACACGCACTGCTTTTGTTCCAGTATAGCCGTTTTAATGTCAAAAACCTGCCATACCTGTTTACCAGAAGCAGGATATAGCACATGCCCTGTACAGCGATCCTTCTTTCAGTCTGCCACAGAAAGGGGTGGGGGAGTCCTCTGCCTTCATCCTTCCATTGTCAAGCTTTCCTTTAAGGAGAGCATAGTATATCGCCATGGTCCCCACCACAGTGCCTGTGAGCACTAGGGCACCTGCCATCACCTTTGCTGGCTCCCGCCAAGCGTTTTTAGAACGTGGGTGGACTCAAATGGGGCTTTTGCACAGCAAGGCTTCTGATTGGCCATTGACGTTCTGATTGACCGTGCAGATTTTTTTTTTTTGCGATGTTGCTTTGTCATCAGCTGCCACCACAGCACAGGGATCTTCACTGCATGACTGAAGGTAACCTGCAACTGCCCTTTGGTGGCTGGATCCACTTCCTGGATCCATTTTGTGGCTGTGGCCTCCATGCTGTGCCAGGATTCCAAAGGTACCCACAGGCTTTAAAAGGTAGAGGATCCCTGGTGTGTTAAGATTTGCACACAACAATGGGGCTGTACAAAAGAACATCTGTCTAAGATGTACTGAATTAAAGCCGAGCTGTGAAGGATTTGGTACGGCTGGCAACAATAAGGGTATTGTGGCTTCCATACATGGTTGCTGAGACAAAGACAGGATCACTGGGGGAGATTCTGGCTGTCACCACTGCCGAAGTATGCATTCAATGATGAAAAAATTAAAACCAGGACCAGACCAAACCCTTCTTGTTTCTAAGCCTCCCAAGCTGAGTGTCTCTTCATTCTTTTATCTGAAAATAGACTGAGATAGAGTCAGAAGATTCCACTGGGAATTTGTACAGGACCCAAGTTCATGGCTCACCTTTGATAAAGACTGTCACAAGACTAACGTGTCCAGCACAGGTGATTTTTAGACTCTCCTCTCAGAAGATGTTAGCAGTCAGACCCCTGATCATGGTCTACCTCCATAAAACCTATAAAGTTATTGTGTGGGAGGTGAACATGTCAGCTTGCCTCGGGGAGCATTTCCCCCTATAATTGTGGCACTCTGCTCCATAGCAGTGTGTATGTGTTCTCGATATCATACCTCACACCCACACTTGCATATGGGCCTTCTCTTTTCTCCATGAAATGCTGGTCATTTCGCTGCTGCCTCCATGGACCTCGTTCTTCAAGACTGGTAACTATAGGCTTCCCCGAAATTGCTTTCTCCCATTTCCTCTATGGTTTCCATCTTAGCTAGCTTGTGTGTTTTCTGTGCATTTGTATGTGTGTGTTTTGCCCTTTTATTCCTGTTTCAATGAAGCCCTTTCCAGTTGAACATCTGACTGGTTTATTTCGTGAATTCTCGAAGGGAAAGATCCTCGTATACCTAGGTAGAGAATCCCAGTTACCCCCTCTCGCTCTGTCTCCTTAAGCTAATCCCCCCAACTAATTAGGAGACTGCCTATTTGGGTAACAAAGGAGTCAGGCCAATCTTTCTGAGTCAGTCTTCTACTCGCATCGCCACATACATTGAGAGTAGGGGAGGATGGACAACTAATAATGTTCTATAATTCCTCTGAGCGGGGCCTGGAAGTGACCTGTTTTAAAGAAGGCTGGAACGCATGAACATACATGAAGCTGCCTGATACTGGATCAGACCATTGGTCTGTAAAGGTCAGTATTGTCTATTCTGACTGACAGCTGCTCTCCAGAGTCTCAGGCTGAGGTCTTTCACACCACTCACTACCTGTTCTTTTTAAATGGAGATGCTATGGATGGAACCTGGAACCTTGTGCATGCCAAGCAGATGCTCTACCACTGAACCATCACCCCCCCCCCAATTGCTACATTGCAACCCAGAGATTTGCTCTGCCCTTTCAAGGCTGCAACCATGTCTGTACGTAACTGTGAGCACTCCCCATTGAAGCCTCTTATAGTCTGGCGCTCTAATTGCTACACCTCACTGACTGTTCTTGAGATAAGTTTTTCCTGCTCCATCAAAACGTCTCACTTGCTATCAGAAAAAAATGATGGATAGTGCCATACTAAGCAGAGTTTGACCCTTGTAAACACATTGTCTTCAGTGGATTTAGAACACTGTAAGAATAGGGTTTCCCAGACAATCATAGGATCCCCTGACTACACTACACACGTGGAACCAATCAAACAATCAAACAGTCGTTCTCAAGACTACTTTACAAGGGGTCTAGAAGACTGCCTCTGAATCCCTGGCCTGGATAACCCCGGGCTAGCCCGATCTTGTCAGATTTCAGAAGCTAAGCAGGGTCAGCCTTGGCTACTATTTGGATGGGAGACCTCCAAGGAATACCAGGCAATGGCAAACCACCTCTGAATGTCTCTTGCCTTGAAACCCCTATGGGGTTGCCCTAAGTCAGCTGTGACTTGACTGTTTTTTTTTAAAAGGCTTGGGGTGCCAGCTCTGGGTTGGGAAATACCTGGAGATTTTGGGGGGTGGATCCTGGGGAGGGGAGGGACCTCAGTAGGGTATGATGCCATAGAGTCCACCCTCTAAAGCAGCCATTTTCTCCAGGGAAGATGATCTCGGTCATCTGGAGATCAATTGTAATAGAGGGAGATCTCCAGGTGCCATCAGGAGGTTGGCAACCCTAGGTAAGGATAGCACAGAGACTACAGTTGTGCAAAAACTAGTCCTGTGTGTGCACACTGCTTCAAAACAGCTGCCCTCCTCTCTGCCTGCCCTTCAGCAGTCTGTCCATCTCCAGGCGGCAGTTCTGATGGCAAGACCACGCAGATGTCAAAGCAGAGGCACTGCCCTAGAGGCTGGTCTGGGAAAGCGTGGCTCTCTCGCCTGAGGTGGCCCCGACACCATTTCAGTAGCGAGAGGCTCCTGTGAGCTGCAGTTGACATTGTGTTCATGCCCCTAGGCAACCGATGTCCAACCTAGTTAGCACTTCAGTGTGATAATCGCCTTTCAATTCTTGGTTCTCTTAAAAAAAAAAGAAGATATATATCTGGGCTGAGTTTGCCTTTTGAAACCATGAAGGCCACATCTCAAGAAGGGGTCCAGAGAAGCTCACAGTGGGAACCCACATTGAAAGAAAAAAAGCAGTGATGTAATACGCATTAGAAATGACTTCCTTTTTTAAAAAGCAGAAAAGGAAGTCGCAATAAGGATTTATGGTTGCTTTTTTAGTTTATGTCTCTGCTGCAGTAACTCCTGGGCCATATGTCATGAGAAAGAATACTTAAAAGGCCCTGTGAGCCCAGAGAACCAGCTCACAGAGAATATTGCCTGTTGTGTCTCTAATCGGCTTCTCCGGTCCCATGACTTTCAATTTTGCTTTTGCTCTGGATGAGTAATTTCGGTTAGCATTTGTCCTGGGTTGGGAAATGGGTTGTTTACCTGCTTCCCCACAGCATCGTGGTGCATTCACGCACCTCCCAGGTTTCCCCCCAGATTTTCTGCGGTCATTCCCAAACCTGTTTGCTGCAAAGTTTAGTGAAACACCACAACACAGCATGAATTGCTGCCATGTGGATGGAAAAGTCCAGGTTTTCCAAGTCCCAGCCAGATGTCAGCCATTTTCACTGACGCTATCTCTATAGCAGCCATCCCCCCTTTCCATTGAGGGGATTTTTGCTAGGTCATTTAAAGGTTTAAAAAAAAAATCTTTGAAAAAGTTCCCCAGTGGCAGGGTGGGAAATGGTTGCCATAGGGCCTTGGACAGAGGAGGAACTTTTGTTGATGCACTATTGCATAGGTATGTAGAAGATTTTGCTGTTACATCTGCACTGGAGCATTCAAAATATGGAGATACAGACAGAACAGCCTGCCTGTTGCATCTCTCTGGTCTATGGCTGCCAGCCCGGGCATGCTGGGGGTGGGGCCACGGTCTTCCGAGGGAAAACTCTATGGTTTTCCCTCGGATGGTCGTGGCCCTGCCCCCAGCATGCCCGGTGGCGTCACATCACTTCCTGGTGACATGGATGCGGTGCGCGCGCGCTCCCTGATCGGCCCGGGAGTCCCCCGCTGCGGAGGAAGGTAACACTTGGCAACCCTATGCCACCACCTAGAGGTTGGCACCCCTAATCAGGTCTGATTAAGAGGCATGCACAAAATGGGGACGTGCTGAGCAAGTGGGCTCTTCTGAGAAAGGGTGATTCTTCACTGTATTACACAGTCTAAAAGTAAACACTTTAGGGTGTGAGAGTATCCCTAGTTTTAGCTGGGGAAACATGACTCTGCAGGGACACGGAAATGGCTTTATGAACATGGCAACATCTGAGCAGCCGCCTTCATCTTGTAGCAGTCCTTGTTGACTGTTGCTAAGGGTCTCAGTGTGCTTCCCCTACATTTCCTCAACAAAACTTACACCCACCCTGTAGGAATAGCTAGCATTTTTATTCTCTCCATATCTAGCAGGGGCACAAGGGGTTCTTCAGAAGGTCTTGGCTCAGGCAGCAGTGCTCCCATAATAACAGCCTTCACATAGGAAGCTGCCTTGTAGTGAATCAGACCCTTGGTCCATCAAAACCAGTATTAGCTCCTCAAACTGGCAGCAGCTCTCCAGTCTCAGGCAGAGGTCTTTCACATCACCTACTGCCTGGCCCTTTTAACTGGAGAAACACTCTCTCAGATGCTCTACTACTGAGCTACAGCACCTACCACACTCTAACCTGGATGGTCCAGGGTATCCAGATCCCAGAAGCTGATCAGGGTCAACCCTGATTAGCACTTGGATGGGAGACCACCAATGTAGCCCAGAGTTGCTACTCAGAGGCCCCGGTCACACGAGAGGTTTTGGGCCGGGAGAGGGACGGATCGGGGGCACAGCAAATGGGCGCAATCCCAACGCAACATCTGGGAAGCATTGCGCGCTCGTCCCCGATCCGGCCCTTCCGCCCAAAACCCTGCACCAAAAATAAACCACCTACCTGGGTGGTTCATCCGGAAAGGCCGCATCAAGGCCGGCCGTAGGATCACCGGCGCGTCCTTCCGCTGGCGCATCCCCGGCTCCTGGCAGTTCGGCAGCCTCCCCCTCCCGACTGTCGCTTCCTCCCCGGCATCTGATCGTGCCGGGGAGCAATGGCACCGCGGCTCAGGGGATCCGTGGGATCCCACCGCAGTGTCTCTATTTTGGTGCAGCTCTAATTAGCCGCACTTTGGCCGGTGTTTTTCCTGTCATGTGGCAGTGACCCAGGAGAATTATTGAAAAGTGCAAATGCCTCCTTCCTTTTGAAGTGGTACTGTCCAGGAATAGCACTACTAAATTTTGGTCTGCATATAAAGTTTCCATGAACTTGAAGTCGCTCTTTCAA
>NW_015170306.1:644558-653886 GCF_001447785.1 Gekko japonicus | reverse complement strand
CCTGCCTCCTCCTGGCTGAATGAGGGCCGGAAGCGGGGCGGCCAGAAGCAGGGGGCGGGGCTTCGTCATGTGCCCCGCCCTCCCGTACCTCACCCGGGGGAACTGCGATCCCCCGCGATCCCCCCCGAAATGACCTCTGCTTGCTTTGAAAAGTCTACAGGTTGCCATACGTCAGCTGCAACTTGACGGCACTTCCCACCACCACCACTGACCCTAAAGCCACATGTGTATTGTGTAAAGAATGTAAGTACTAACAGTTCCCAGAATGGGGACTCCACATTGATTTTGGCTCTTCACATTCTTAAGCATTGTTATTATTAACCTCAGTCAACCAAGCAATGCACAGAATGCAAAGGCAGTTCTTATTTTAAATTATATCACCCGGGGATGGTCTTAACATGATTTGCTGGTTAGAGGGTTGTCTTATATTCTTGAATTCCATCAGTGGACTCCCTTCCTCCTTCCTGGATGGAGATCCTTGCAAGATGCTAGCCCTCTGAGTACCATCATAACAGGCTAGCAGTGAGACGTTCCAAGGGAGCCCAACCCGTAGCAGCTTAGAGACCAACAAGATTTTTGTGGTATAAGCTTTCAGGGATCGAAACTCCCCTGGTCCCCTTTGGAGGAGAAAGCACTGGAGACCTGAGATACAATAAAATAGAATATATTTATATTGGGATATTAGCTCCAAGTTGCCAACATTTCAGTCACGAAAGAGTCAAATGGATGTTTGCACGTAAACAGGATGTTGCCTACTTTATCTGTAATCAACGGAAGTAGAGATAAGTGTTAAGTCGCTCGCTTAACAAAGCAGTCAGAGAGTGATTCAGCAAGAACACAGCTTTATTCTTCAACTCGAACACAACTCCAACACGGATCAACATCTGATAGCCAGAACAGCCTTTACATTGCAGCTGTCCTGCTTTTAAACATTCCCGGCTAATGTAGCCACACCCACTGTACAAATACCAACCAATAAGGTTGTTCACATAAGGACCAATCACGGATGTTCCCGCTCAGGGAGCTTGCTTGAAAGTGATAGGTTAGGTGCTTCCTGGGCTAGTAACACGATTGGATAGATTTGGATCCTAGCCCAGGATGAAGCTTTACATTACACTTCAATTAGATGTTTCACAACATATCATGCATTCAAGGTAGCTTTGAATACACTTCAGTAAGTTCGCCTGGGGAAAGTGTGGGTGTTGATTAGTAAAATGAAATGGTCTGCAACCTCTCTATTGGCTAATCAACAGATTGCTTTGAAGATTTGTTTTGAAAATGTATGCAGTTGTTTGCATGTTTTATCACCAGTATCCGTCCTTTTTCTGTGGAAGAAGCAGCAGCCATTTTTTTTTAGTTTTAGCCATGTAGCTGTGAACATGTAGTCTGTTAGGTCAGACAGAAATGTTTTGTTTTTCTCCAAAATGTAATTCCCCCATTTTCACTCTGGGAACTGATCTCTGTAGCATGGAGACATAATTCCAGGAGATCTCCAGGCCTCATCTGGAAGGTAGCATTCCTATGACCATCCCACCCACCCACCTGGCCGTAAATGGTGAACTGAAGTTGGCCTATGGATAGCAGAATCCCCAAGGGACACATCATGCTTCTCTCCCTCCCCAATCCATCTCTAAATGCTTTATAAATAACAAGATTCTGTGACTGTAGCTGGCAAAGGCAGAGATCTTTCTCGAGTTATTAGATTTTTTTGTTGAATGAAAAGCTGCACAGGAAGTGGAGGGGGTTTTTTTGGTTTTGTTTTTTGTTCCAGCTGCAGCATGTGTTGTACGCTCCATGGAGCCAGACAGTTCACTGAAAAGGCTTCTGCGCTCTCCCCCTCTCTATTTGTATGCAGCGCACTACACCCGTTCATGCTCTTAAAAGTGTGACTGACACTAGGAGGAGAGACAGCGCAAAGCCAATAGCCACACTGCCTTGGGGGGAGAGGCAGCCAATCGGGAGCCAGTCCTGGTGTTTCTAAATAAAGCACCCAAACTGGAGCTAGAACAGACGTGGGAGCCGAGCTTCATAAATCACATTTCCCAGCAGTGATGGAGCCGTGATGCAACAGAGGAAGCAAAACACATCCCCTCCCAAACCCATTCACATGTTTTCAGCCTCGTGTCGCAGCTGCCTGGCACAGACCCGGTAGCAAACAGGTGCCACGGTGGGCTCCATTATGGTGATGCAGCAGGTATGCAACCCCCCCGGGGCTCTGCAACAAATGGACATAACAGTATTCAAGCTGTATTCCCCCAATAGTGCTCTAATGTCACTTGTTCATCTAGGAGAGGTCCCCTGTTCCTACACCCTCTTCCCCTTCCTAGATGTGATTTTGTTAACCAGACCCCACTAGGCCTGATGGATACCCCTGGGGAGAGGTGGGCTTCTGGTAGTGGCTGATTCAGTCATTGGGAATATAGAGAGTGGGGTCTGTGACAGACATTCTGACCACATCGTGACTTGCCTGCCTGGTGTGAAGATTGCAGACGTCACAAGCTGTCTGGATAGGTTGATAGATAGTGCTGGGGAGGAGTCAGCAATCATGGTCCACATTGGCACCAATGACTTTGGGAAATGTAGTCATGTGATCCTGGAGGAAAAATTTAGGTTACTAGGCAGAAAGTTAACCCCAAAGGTAGCAGTGTCAGAAGTGCTGCCGGTTTCGCGCGACGGCCCAGCTAGACAGGCACAGATCAGGGGTCTCAATGTGTGGATGAGAAAGTGGTGCCGGGAGGAAGAGTTTAGGTTTGCTACAGGTACTGGGGAACTTTCTGGGACAAGCTGAACCTGTTTGAAAGAGATGGGCTTCACTTGAACCCAAAAGCAAACCTGGCTGCTGGCGATTAATATCAAAAAGGTGGCAGAGCAGCTTTTAAACTAAACCCAGGGGGAAACTGGGGAGCCACCAGTTTGGGACAAGTCAGTCCAAAGGGATGATTGCACAAACACTCAGGCTAATATCTATAGGAGCATAACAGAACTTGAGAGTGAGGGCACGAGGGTGACACAGGGCCATGTGTGGCAACTAAGGGGCCAAGGGAGGCGAAGGTTACTGGAGAGGGAAACACATTATAGGTATCTATATGCCAGTGCTAGAAATCTCCAACCCAAGATGAGGGAACTGAAGTGCTTGGTGTTCAATTACAATTTAGATATAGTAGGCATATCAGAAACATGGTGGAATGGGGAAAGTCTATAGGATACAGTCACTCCTGGGTATAAGCTCTATAGGCAGAGCAGAGAGGGTTGGTGGAGGTGCTGAGTTGTACATCAAAGGGGGCGTAGAATCCAATAAGTTACAAAACACCATGGGAATTAATTCGCCAGCAGATGCAATATGGGTGGAAATACTGGGCCCCAAAGGTTACTTAAAAATGAGGGTGTACTGTTGCCTTCCTGCCAACCTAGCAGTTCGAAAGCAAGAAATTGCAAGTAGATAAATAGGTACCACTTCAGTGGGAAGGTAACAGCGTTCCGTGCGCCTTGGTGTTTAGTCATGCCGGCCACATGACCACGGAAACGTCTTCGGACAGCGCTGGCTCTTCGGCTTTGAAACGGAGAAGAGCACCGCAACCCTAGAGTCGGATTTGACTGGCTTTCGAGCAAGGGAACCTTTACCTTTACTTTACTATTGCCTACCTGATCAAACCCTGTAGGCACCATGCATTATGTACAGAGAAAATGGATGCTTTGGAAGGTAGACTCAATGGCACTGTACCCCACTGAGGATCCTATCCTCCCCAGAGTCCAGTCTCAAACCTCCAGGAGTTTCTCAACCTGGATCTGGCAACCCTAAACCCCCATTCCCTGCCAGTGGCACCTGGCAACCCTAGGCTGTAGGCACCATGCAAAGCAGTGCAATAGCTTGCCTGCATAAAGTACTTGTAATCCAATTTAGAACACAATGGGTAGGTTCCAACCAACTTTTCAACTGGGGGGGAAATGAGGAAGGGGTCCCCTTTGACCACCAAAAAGGCTATTTTGGAGGGCTATGTGACCTGCATGAACAAATGTCATGTGGAACAGAGGCTGAAATAAGAAAGAGAACTAGGTGATCACTGATATTGAACTATACAAAATGACATTACCCCCCCCAGGAGTCTGTTCTCAATTTGTGATCAAATTTCTATTGAAGCAGAGAAGTGATTGACCATCACTAGTCCAAGCAAAAGAACTGTAGCTTTAGTTTTTCAGCTTAGAAATAACAATAAAGATGTCTAAACACGATGGAGATACAAAAGAAATATGTATTTGTTGGGAAAGCAGATGGGACATGAATGCCCTCAAGTTTTGAGGGAAAGTATTTCACAAAAATATTCAATATTCCCCACCACCAAATTAGAATTTTCCCCCCTTTTCCCTTCCCTCCCCAAACACTGTCACCTTCAAAATCTCCAGGTATTTCCCAACCCAGAGTTGGCAACGCTAAAAATGGGGCTGCGAAGTGTCCTGCTTTGGCAGACGATGAAGAAGACAAAGAAGAGGAGGGGGGAGCGATTGGATTTATACCCTGCCCTTCACTTGGAGTCCCAGAGTGGCTGACAACCTCCTTCCCTTCCTTTGCCCACAAAAGACACCCTGTGAGGTAGGAGTGGCTGAGAGAGCTCTCACAGAACTGCTCTTGATAGAACAGCTCTCAGAGAACTTTGATTGACTCAGGGTCACCCAACAGCTGAATGTGGAGGGGTGGGGAATCACACCCCATTCTCCAGATTAGAGTCCACCACTCTTAACCACTACACGAAACCAGCTCTCTCCTGCCTGGCAAGCCTGAGACCTCCTGCCTGGCAGGCCTGAGAAAGGGTGAGCAAATGGAAGGACACTGGTGTTGCGCTGCCACCATGATGTCACTTCCATTACATCATTGCACCGATGCAATGGTCTCACTGGAGGTGATGTTGGGGAGTCAGCAGATGTCTGTTTGCATGGGCCCGCCTCCCTAAAGCATTCGCCACTTGACAGGCTTGAGCTAGCAGCCCTAATGCAAAAGCGGTTCCACGGAAGTTGTCATAATTTTATTTATTTATTTACGCTATTTATAGTCTGTCTTTCTCCCAGGGACTCAAGTCAGATGACACAGAGTGAGTCAGAACAATCGACAACAAAATGGAACATTCAATCAACAATGCATTAGGATTTTAGAAGTCTGGAACCACCAGAAAGAACTGAAAGATAGCATAAGTATTAACATGACATGTTAAGTGCTGCCAGAATGACATAATAGGATCCTACTTACAGTAAGCTATTGAACACAGTCCCTAATCATTTTACCGTTAATGCGTAGCTAGTAGATTGCTCAGTTAACTATGCTGGAGCGACAGATCCCAAATCCATAAGAGAAGGTAAACTTGCCAACCAAAATCGACACACATTCTGAATTTGATTCACCCAGCCACAGAAACTTGAGTTTCCTGCTTGCTTCGCTTTGATGCTGGTTTTAAAGACAGTCACTCTCTAGACTCCTCATTAAGGCAGAAAAGTTTCTTTCCCCATATCCTGGGGCACTGTTGCTCTGCTGATATCAGTTGCTGTAAGAATTTGTCCCAAGCCAGACAATTACATTGGGGACAATGCTTCTGGCCAACTAGAAAAGAGGGGGAAGGCTCTGGAAATGTTTTTGAGCAAGTATTCTGGTAAAATAGCATATGTAAGCAATTTTCCTTCTCTACAGCAAGTGATCTTAAGAGGTTGGCAAAACTTTTCTTGTAATGAAATATTCACCTGAAGGGTTTTCAGTTGGGAGATTTTTCTCTGCTCTGTGGATTTCCCAGTTTGGACATAAATCATCTGTGTGGTACTTTGATCCCAAAAGACAATCTCTGCCTCCTTAAAGGGATCGACATTCTCCTCTTAACCTTAAGAACATCGTCTTCCCTGATTAATCCCAGTTTGGACATAAATCATCTGTGTGGCACTTTGATCCCAAAAGACAATCTCTGCCTGCTTCAAGGGATCAACATTCTCCTCTTAACCTTAAGAACATCATCTTCCCTTCCCTGATTAGCTTCCACAAAGCCAGTGCATTAAGAGAAGGAATAAAATATCAAACTGGGCTGCTTCCACCATGGACCTTTTATTTTCTTAAACTTCAGTGGGGCAGGGGTCAGCTTCCACGCAAAATCAGACTTTTAGGTACAAGTAGAAAAATAACAATATCCTGTGTCCAACACCTAAACATAGGCACGAGGAAAACATCTCTGGGGAGGCTGTTCCAAATTTTTGATGCCACTACCATGGTGGTTGTGTCTCTAGCCATCATCTATCTCACTCCTGAAGGCAGGAGCGTATCAAGAACATTTTTGGTTGTTGTCTTCTGTCTTTATGAGGTTTTGGGTCATTTATAAGTTCTCTCAGAGCTGTTCCCTCAAGAGCAGTTCTCAAAAGAGCTCTCTCAGCCCCACCTACCTCACAGGGTGTCAGTTGTGGGGAGGGGAATGGAAAGGAGATTGTAAGCCACTCTGAGACTCCTTCAGGTAGTGAAGGGTGGGGTATAAATCCAATCTCTTTTCTTCTTCTTCTTCTTTCACCAGTGAGTTTTCCCCCCAGCTTTTTTTTTCTAACATAGGTATATCACTATACTGTCATCACTACAGCAATATATGTACTGCTGATTTAAGCAAAACAGCAAAACATGACTCTGGTAATAAGGATGGAAATGGTGGAGCTGAGGGGATACCATGGAGTGGCTACACTGAGGCTGCGGTCACACGGAGCATTAGCCACGCTACAGAGGCAGATTTTCCGGGCGCGATCACAGCGCCACATCTGGGAAGCGTAGAGCTCCCGTGGCGAACCGGAGGCTTCCCGCCAAAGATGCGGGGTAAAAAACTAGTACCTCCGAGGTACTAGTTTCTGGAAACCACGGGGCAAGGGCGGGCGCCTGATCGCGTTTCCGGTGGTAGGTCGTGGCATCCGGCGCCCGCCCGTGTCCCGTCGCTAAAAGGATTTTTTCCCCAAGTCTCCACGGGATGCGCACAAGCTCCCAACGGTGCATGCACACACTTTGTTTAAAAACAAACAACACAGCCCCCTCCTCTTTTCCGTACCCCCCCCCCACTCCTGGCTCGGCCTGCTCGGGCGGCAGAGGGGGAGGTGCAGGGGGGCATGGCGGGAGGGCGGCCCGGCTGAAGCTCCTCCTGGAGGGGACCGGACGGAGGACACAGTTTGCAGTCCTCTGCAGCCCTGGAAGGGGTTAAACCCACGGAGCCTTTTGCTAGAGAGGACGCTTCTTTGCCGTGCCACAGGATTGTCCTGTGATTGGCACCTCCCCCCTAACCAAAGGACCTCTATGGGACCTCTACAGGACGTCTGATCGCGCAACCGCACGTTATTTTGCTCCGGGGCAAACAGCCACGCTTCCCCCCCGCATATTCCTGCCCATGTGACCGGGGTCTGAAAATACCTTTGCGCTCTCCGCCAGTTGGAAACATAGGGGAACTGTTGCTGGACTTGACCAAAAAGCTCGTAGGATGTTGTGGCACACAGAACAAACCTAGCCTCTCAAGGAAGCCTGCCAAGAAGGGATTCTAGAGACCTAGAACAGGATAACCTTGAAGATCAGTACGAAGAATACAATGTGGTAACAATTATAAGCCATCAGACCCATTATCAGTAGATACAATTTGTTTAGGCCGAGGCTCAGAAGTGTCTGATAATTGCAAGAATCTGCAGCTTCACAGAAGATACGTTTCAAGGATGGGAGTATTGGTTGAGGGTCAAAAGATATTCATATGTGAGAAACTTGTAATAGTTATTTTTAGCTAGGCTTTGTTAAGATAAAAGGCAGCAAGAATGAACTGACATCTTTATATATTCTAGAAGTTATTTTAAGTATAGATAACCTTATATGGTGTTTGAAGTTATAAGATAACAAGTAAGCCAAGAATGTGAACCCTTATCAAGTGGGACAGGTAGCGATTGTTAGGAGATAATTTTAAAATCCTATAAATAGGGGAAGTTGTTTTGATCGAGAGATTCTTCTCAGACAGGGCTCCTTGCCTGTGACCTGCTTACTTTTGGAGTAAGAAACTTTTATGGACCCATGTACTTGTCCTCCTTTAATTATCTATGTAACAATGATGAATGGACGGTATAATGCATTGTTGATTTCGTCTATGTAAAGAACACAATAATTGACACTTTAATAAGAAGAGCTTAGAATGGAAGCAGAGATTCTCTAATGGTATTTACTTGTGTACTACATCCAGAATGAACCTACAGCATTACTGAGGTGTACCTCTGGGTTGGAGTTAAATGATGTGGAATAGGAAAGGTAACTAGAAGCCTAGGGTTACTTAAGCACATGCCTATACCAAAAGACGCCCGTCTAGCCTCGACCACGGCCAGGGCCTTCTCTGACCTGGCCCCTACCTGGTAGAACATGCCCCCATCGAGATCAGGGCCCGGCGGGATCTTACTCAGTTCTGCAGAGCCCGCAAGACGGAGTTGTTCTTCCAGGCTTTTGGTTGAGGCAGCGGGCGTCCACATATGGCCTCCCCGAGGTTTCTGTCTCCTACCTGCTGGCCATCCATCTATCGGCAACTGGCCATATCCATCAGCATTAATGGGTCTGAACTTTCACCAGTAGCTATAACTACTGATTTTAAATGTTTATATTGTGTTTTTAAACTTTATTGTATTGCTGAAGGTGATGTGACCCACCCTGAGCCCGCTTATGGGATGGGTGGGATACAAATACGAAAAATAAAATCTCTCCTTATATATATTTGAGTTTTGGTGTCCCTCCTGGACACGTTTCCACAGCCTTTGGCCCGCTCAGATGCCGCACCCACAGTCTCCCAATCCTGTGGCTGCACTGGCTCACTGCGTTGGCTCGGCCCCGCCCACCGAGCCGGCGGACAGCATTTCGCCCTCAGTCTGGAGGGAGCCGGCGAAGGGGATGGACGCTCTGCTGAGAGAGCAGCAACCCCTCCACGGGGAAGAAGGAGGCAGACCTAGCGAGCGGCGACAAGCAGGGGAAGCACTCACCTTCGCTGCCCCTTGCGGCTCCTCTCCCTCGGCCACAAGACCTGCACCACAGAGAAGGCTGCCTAGTGCCTTTCAAAGGCTCCCCAACCTTCCTTCAGCAGTGGCGGCAGTGCCAGGGAGGGTCTGGCCTAGAAGAAACGAGCTGTGGCTCCTGGAAAGCTGGACGCTCTCCTGAGGAAGATACTTCTCTTGGCTCCTGTGTGAGACTAAATGTGACTAACTGTCTCCTCAGGGGCTGTTGGTAGGCAACCAATCAAGCTTGCTTCTGTGAGTAAAAAAACAAAGGACTTTCAGCATAACCCCCCCCCTCGCTTGGCCACTTTCCAGTCAGAATACA
>NW_015170306.1:637020-644312 GCF_001447785.1 Gekko japonicus | reverse complement strand
CTTTCCACACCTGTTTTGGCCTTTGGGAGAAAACTCATTGGGGCTACTCCTGATAGGGTTGCCAACTCCAGGTGGGAAATTCCTGGAGATTTCAGGGATGCAGCCTGGAGAGGGTGAGGTTTGAGGAGGGGTGGGACCTCGGGTACAATTCCATAGACTCCACCCTCCAAGCCAACCATTCCCTCATGGGGAACCATCTCTAGGAAGGAGGGGAAATAGATGGAAAGCTGAAGCCAGTGGGCAGATAATGGTAGGTTGACGGTTGGATGGGAGGGAGATTGGTAGGTTGACAGTTGGATGGGAGGGAGATTGGATTGCAGACACCAGTTTAGGAAATTGCTGGAGATTTGAGAGGTGGAGCCTGGAGAGGGTGAGGTTTGAGGAGGGGTGGGACCTCAGACAGGTACAATGCCATAGACTCCACCCTCCAAACCAGCCATTCCCTCATGGGGAACCATTGTTGTCAGTCTCCAGGGGAGGGATGGAGATCACGCAGAATTACAACTGCTCTTCAGATGGCAGAGATCAGTTCCCCTGGAGAAAATTGTGGACTCTGTGTCATTATACCTTGCTGAGGTCGCCACAGCGAATTGGCGCTGAGTGCCCAAGGCCGGGGCACTCTCCCAGAGCCTCTTTCTAGAGCTCATTGTATTTATTTCCAGAATGGACCTTATTCATAGTAATAAAATAAATACCTGAATCAGGCCTGACCAGAGTCATCCAGAACAGTTGCAATGAGAGCACAAAGGGGAATCATACCCCTGTGAAGAAAGCACACTGGGATCAGTGTTGCCAGACTGCCTGCGATATCCTCTGAGTCATTCATTGTTGTTAAAATATAACTTAAACCTGCCCTATGAATGATTTCACTCAGAGAACTGCTGGATATCAGTCCCAGTACTTTCTTTACTGTATATGTACCTCATAATTACTCCTGAGGTGTGGCCTATTCAAGGCATTTTCTCATTCTTCCTATGGAATTTCTACCTGCTAGATTCCCCCCCCCCAGTTATTTTGTGAGCATTCAGATTGGTTCACATCTGAGTGCTTCAGGTGCTGCTGAGTCATTCACTTGCTCGAGTAGTAAAATGACTGGCCCTATGCCAAACACAGAAGCAGGAAAACCAGGCCACCCACAAGGCCAGGGATTGTATGTACTCAGGGGAGCGCCTATGTATGCAGAAAAACTGTGACTTTGTAAATTAACTAAAAGAACCTTCACACACACACATACATACATTAAAAAGAGTGGCCTGGTGTGTGCCAAATGTTCTACGCATGGACTACTCAGACGAACTGTTTATTTTATGTAAACCCTGTTTTTCTTCCCTGTGGCGAGCCAAAGCAACATCACAACATCACCCTCCCCCTGTCTCCATTTGATCATCAGAACAACCCTGTGAAGCAGGTCAGGCTGAAAGGGAAAGGAGCATAAGGTCACCCAGCAAGCGTCCATGGCAGAGCCGGGATTCTAAGAAGAAGATGAAGAAGAAGAAGGGTAGGTTTTTATACCCCGCTTTTCTCTACCTTAAGGAATCTCGAAGCAGCTTACAATTGCCTTCCCTTCGTCTCCCCACAAAAGGCACCTTGTGAGGTAGGTGGGGCTGAGAGGGTTCAGAGGGAACTGTGACTGGCCCAAGGTCACCTGGCAGGCTTCATGTGGAGGAGGAGTGGGGAAGGAAATTCAGTTCTCCAGATTAGAGTCCACTGCTCACCTTGGCTCTCATGTAAACAAGACAAATCACTGCAAACTGTGCATTACCAAATTTCTATTAATGCAAATTGTAACATATTCAACCATACATTCATATATGTTTTACAGACAACAAAAGCCAAACTTCAGACGGTGAAGGTGGACGGAATTGGACGAACTCCCCCGGAGTTAAGACTTGTTTCGAGGCGTCTTTTTCATACATACAACCTCCTAACAAGAAATATATCAAGTATTCATTACAGGAAAATTCACCCAGCAATAATTCAATCCTGCATACAGTTGCTAATACATACATACATACAGCTGTGCATCCACATGGTCATAAATCTTCCAAAATGGACTTTCCTTGATTCTATAATAAAACACCTTGGCTCTCAACCTGTATCTCCCAGATCCTGGTCTATCACTCCAATCACTAAACCATACTGGCTGTCTGATTGTTGCAGAAAAAGAACGGGAGCAGGATATATTAGCTTGCTCAGGAGCTGGCAAATCTGTTTAATCCAGGAGGGAGAGATTTTCACATTGTGCCCCCCCAAACACACACACAGAGAGACAGAGTTCCTTATAGGTCCCCAGTTTGTTTGGGTCAATTCCAGTTGAGGGGAACCATCACATCTTAATAACTGTGCTATTCAGTTATGCCAAAATGTCCTCTTTCTGGTTTTGTCTCTTTCTTTACAGTCCTGATCCACTGCACCCTGCAAGCACGGACAGCCAAGTAAAAGCAGCTAGAATTCCACCAAGGAAGGGCAGCAGTGGGTTTTTTTGCCCCCCTCCCACCAACTCATGTGAGAATCAGGTGTTTTCTGGCCCCTGCCACACGGCAGGGAAAACACTGGGCAAAACGCGGCTTCTAAAAGCTGCACCAAAAAAGAGATGCCGCGGCGGGATCCCACGATCCCCTGAGCTGCGGTGCCGTTGCTCCCCGGCACGATCAGATGCCGGGGAGGAAGAGACGGGGGGGAGGGGGAGGCTGCCGAACTGCGCATGCTCGAGCATGCGCAGTACGGCCGGGGGCCCACGGCCGGCAGTGATGCAGCCCTTCGGAAAGAACCACCTAGGTAAGTGGTTCTTTTTTGCTGCGGGTTTTGGCTGGGAGGGGCGGATTGGGGACGGGCTGGGAACGGGCACAGCACGATTCCCAGATGTTGCTGTGGGATCGCACCCATTTGCTGCGGCCCCGATCCGTCCCTCTCCCGGCCCAAACCGTCTAGTGTGAACAGGGCCTTCTGTCCGGGCTGGTGTAGGAGTCCTTTATCCCCTTGTACTCTCAGCTCAAAGCTTCTAAGGCAGCTTTACATAATAATTACTAGAATCATCTGTAAAAACAACCCATTAAAACATCACAGAAAATAATAGCCAGCACTTAAACATTTAGAAATAAAAGTTAATCATCCACAGAAGAACTCCTCCCCCTCCACACACAACACAACCACAAAATAAGCATCAGACATTCAGCCCAAAGTGCGGCTGAACAGAAAAGTTTAGACTTGGTGTCTTAACATTAATAGGGAAGCCACAAACTTTGCAGTGAACATGTGACACCTAGTGATCATGCTATTGGGAGCCAGTGTGGTGTAGTGGTTAAGAGCGGTGGACTCTGATCTGGCGAATCGGTTTTGATTCCCCACTCTTCCTCCACAAGAAGCCTGCTGGGTGACCTTGGGCCAGTCACAGTTCTCTCAGGATTCTTTCAGGCCCACCTATCTCACAAGGTGCCTGTTGTGGGGAGAAGAAGGGGAGGTGATTGTCAGCAGCTTTGAGACTCCTTAAGGAAGATTGAAGCCGGTTTAAAAATACCCTCCTCTTCTTCTGTTTTCAACAGCTGCAACCACTCAAGTCATAAGCCACACCTTGAATCTCCTCATGGTGCACTCAGACTGCTTAATGGCTATGTGGTAGCTGTGGTAGGTTATTTCCTTCTGCGTTGCAGCTGGTTTTCTTTGTGGGTAGTGGTTGGAGCATCAGTCTCGGATCCAGGAGACCCAGGCTTGAATCCCACTCTGCCATGGGAGCTTGTTGAGTGACCTTGGGCCCATGACACATTCTCAGGCTAACCTACCTCCCAGGGTTGTTGTGAGGATAAAATGGAGGAGAAGAGAATGATGTAAGCAGCTTTGGTTCCCCATTGAGGGGGGAAAGGCAAGGTATAAATGAAGAAAATAAATAAAAATGCATTTTGCATCTTTGCACTGCCTTGTCGTGGCGAGGGGGCTTGTGTAGTTCAATGAAGCTGTGGGCTATGCCGTGAAGGGCCACCCAAGACGGACAGGCCACAGCAGAGAACTCAGACCAAGCGTGATCCACCTGGAGAAGGAAATGGCAACCCACTCCAGTATTTTTGCCAAGAAAACCCCATGGACAGTATCAAAAGGCTAAAAGATATGACGCCGGAAGATGAGCCCCTCAGGTCGGAAGGTGTCCAATATGCTACTGAGGAAGAGCAGAGGACAAGTACAAGTAACCCCAGAAAGAGTGAAGCGGCTGGGCCAAAGCCGAAAGGACGCTCAGTTGTGGATGTGTCTGATGGTGAAAGGAAAGTCCAATGCTGCAAAGAACAATACTACATAGGAACCTGGAATGTAAGATCTATGAATCAAGGTAAGCTTGACGTGGTCAAAAATGAGATGGCAAGACTGAACATCGATATCCTAGGAATCAGTGAACTAAAGTGGACAGGAATGGGCGAATTTAACTCAGAAGACCATTATATCTACTACTGTGGCCAGGAATCTCGTAGAAAAAATGGTGTGGCCTTTATAGTCAACAAGAGAGTGCAAAAGGCAGTACTGGGATACAATCTCAAAAATGACAGAATGATTTCTGTCCGATTCCAAGGCAAACCATTCAACATCACAGTAATCCAAGTCTATGCCCCAACCACTGATGCAGAAGAGGCTGAAGTGGACCGGTTCTATGAAGACCTACAACACCTCCTAGAACTAACACCAAAAAATGATGTCCTCATCATCATAGGGGACTGGAATGCTAAAGTAGGAAGTCAAAAGGTAACTGGAATAACAGACAAGTTTGGCCTTGGAAAGCAAAATGAAGCAGGGCAAAGGTTAACAGAGTTTTGTCAAGAGAACACACTGGTCATAGCGAACACCCTTTTCCAACAACCTAAGAGGCGACTCTACACATGGACATCACCAGATGGGCAACACCGAAATCAGATTGACTATATAATTTGCAGTCAAAGATGGAGAAGCTCTATCCAGTCAGTAAAAACAAGACCTGGAGCTGACTGTGGTTCAGATCATGAGCTACTCATTGCAAAATTCAGACTTAAACTGAAGAAAATTGGGAAAACCACGAGGCCATTCAGGTTTGACCTAGATCGCATCCCTGATGAATATACAGTAGAGGTGAAGAATAGATTCAAGGGTCTGGATTTGATAGATAGAGTGCCTGAAGAACTATGGACAGAGGTTCGTGACATTGTACAGGAAGCAGCAATCACCACCATCCCAAAGAAAAAGAAATGTAAGAAAGCAAAGTGGCTTTCTGATGAGGCTTTACAAATAGCAGAGGAAAGAAGGAAAGCGAAAGGCAAAGGCGAAAAGGAAAGATTTACCCAACTGAACGCAGATTTCCAGAGAACAGCAAGGAGAGATAAGGAGGCCTTCCTGAATGAACAGTGCAAAGTAATAGAAGAAAACAATAGAATGGGAAGGACTAGAGATCTCTTCAAGAAAGTTGGAGAAATCAAGGGAGCGTTCCATGCAAAGCTGGCCATGATAAAGGACAAAAACGGTAGGGACCTAACAGAAGCAGAAGAGATTAGGAAAAGATGGCAAGAATACACAGAAGAACTATACAAGAAAGACCTCGATGTCCTTGACAACCACGACGGTATAATCACTGACCTCGAGCCAGACATCCTGGAATGTGAAGTTAAATGGGCCTTAGAAAGCATTGCTAACAACAAAGCTAGTGGAGGTGATGGTATTCCAGCTGAGCTATTCAAAGTCTTAGAAGATGATGCTGTTAAAGTGCTGCACTCCATTTGCCAGCAAATTTGGAAAACGCAACAGTGGCCACAGGATTGGAAAAGGTCAGTATACATTCCAATCCCAAAGAAGGGCAATGCCAAGGAATGTTCAAACTATCGCACAATTGCACTCATATCACACGCTAGCAAGGTCATGCTCAAGATCCTACAAGCTAGGCTTCAACAGTACGTGGATAGAGAACTACCAGAAGTACAAGCTGGGTTTCGAAGAGGTAGAGGAACTAGAGATCAAATTGCCAACATTCGCTGGATTATGGAGAAAGCAAGAGAGTACCAGAAAAATATCTACTTCTGCTTCATTGACTATGCTAAAGCCTTTGACTGTGTGGATCACAACAAACTATGGCAGGTCCTTAAAGAGATGGGAGTACCAGACCACCTCACATGTCTCTTGAGAAACCTGTATAAGGGCCAAGAAGCGACAGTTAGAACCGGATATGGAACAACTGATTGGTTCAGCATAGGAAAAGGAGTACGACAAGGATGTATACTGTCACCTTGCTTATTTAATATATATGCAGAGTACATCATGCGAAATGCTGGCCTGGATGAATCACAAGCGGGAATTAAGATTGCTGGGGAAAAGATCAACAACCTCAGATATGCAGACGATACCACTCTAATGGCAGAAAGTGAAGAGGACCTAAAGAGCCTCTTGCTCAGGGTCAAAGAGGAGAGCGCAAAAGTGGGCTTGAAGCTCAACATCAAAAAAACTAAGATCATGGCATCCGGCCCCATCACTCCTTGGCAAATAGAAGGGGAAGTCGTGGAAGTAGTGACAGACTTCACGTTCCTGGGATCCCAGATCACCGCAGACTGTGACTGCAGCCATGAAATTAAAAGACGCCTGCTCCTTGGGAGGAAAGCGATGGCGAACCTAAACAGCATGATAAAAAGTAGAGACATCACCCTGCCAACAAAAGTCCGCATGGTCAAAGCAATGGTATTCCCAGTAGTCATGTATGGCTGCGAGAGTTGGACTATAAGGAAGGCTGAGCGCCGAAGAATAGATTCTTTTGAACTATGGTGCTGGAGAAGACTCTTGAGAGTCCCTCGGACTGCAAGAAGATCAAATCAGTCAATCCTAAAAGAAATCAACCCTGACTGTTCCCTGGAAGGCCAGATAATGAAACTGAAGCTCAAATACTTTGGCCACCAAATGAGAAGGGAGCACTCACTGGAGAAGACCCTGATGCTGGGAAAGATTGAAGGTCAAAGAAGACGGGGACGGCAAAGGATGAGATGGTTAGACAGTGTCATAGATGCAACGAACATGAAATTGAGCAAACTTCAGAGGACAGCAGAAGACAGGAGGGCCTGGCGGGATCTGGTCCATGGGGTCGCAAAGAGTCGGACTCGACTGTGTGACTGAACAACAACAACAAAGCAAGTGAAATTGAGTCTCCCCCAAGGTCACGAATGGTAGGGTCAGGTAATTATATGATGCCAGTTGGTCTGTGACTCCTATAAGGCTGTGTGCCTCAGGTGAATATAATGCCATAGAGTCCACCCTCCAAAGCAGCCGTTTTCTCCAGGGAAGCTGGTCTCTGTAATGTTGAG
>NW_015170306.1:617052-636975 GCF_001447785.1 Gekko japonicus | reverse complement strand
TTCCTAGGCCTAGAATTACCTCTGGGTGACTTGATACCACCTGACTTGCATAACTCAACTAGGACAGCCACCCTATGAAAGCCAGTATGGTGTAGTAGTTAAAACTTCAGAGCAGCTTTTGGGAGACCCAGGTTCAAATCCCCATCTAGCTATGGAATCTCACTGGGTGACTGGACCGGTCGCATTGTTTCAGCCTAACCTACCTCACAGGGTTGTTGTGTGAATAAAAAGGAGGAGGGGAGAATAATGTAAGCTGCTTTGATTCCCATTGTGGAGAAAGGTGGGGTACAAATAATAAATATAGCTCAAGATGGGAGGCAGATAAAAGGTAGGGTGATGAATGGATGAGAAGGAGAGAATGAGGCAGGAAAAGGGGGAGGACATAGGGGTTGCCAGAAGGCAAGAGAGAGGAAATAGTGTGGGGTGGGGGATACAGAGGAAAGTGAGGTCCCCCCCACAAGTCCTTGAGGGTTCCCTACCATGTAAGTGGGCCCAGCCCAGTGGCTGGCATGATGCAACTGGGCCACAATTTTCCGAGGCAGAGGTTGTGGGTGGGGGGAGAAAACGTAAGACAGAGGGGCAGATAAAGGCAGGTTGGCTGTTGGGTGAGAAGGACATAGGGTTACCAACTCCAGTTTAGGAAATACCTGGAGATTGGGGGGGTGGAGGGTGGGGTTTGAGAAGGGGAGGGACCTGAGAAGGATATAATGCCATAGACTCCACCCTCCAAAGCCGCCATTTCCTCCTGAGACCTAGGGTTACCAGCCTCCAGATGCAGGCTGGAGATCACCCAGAATTAAAACTGATCTCCAGATGACAAAGATCAATTCCTCTGGATAAAATGACTGCTTTGGAGGGTAGATTCTACGGCATCATACCCTGCTAAGGTTGCTTCCCTCCCCAAACCTCACCATCCCAAGGGTCCCACTACCAAATCTCCCAGAATTCCCCAACTTGGAGCTGGCAACCCTAAGGGGAAACTGGTCTCTGCAGCTGGGAGATCTGTTGGGATTCCAGGAAATTTCCAGGCCCCACCTGGAGGCTGGGAACCCTAGATGGAGAGGAGCAGGAAAGGGGGAGAGGCTACCGTGGTTTGCAGGAAAGGGAGAGAAAAAATAGTAGGGGAGGATGAAATGAGATGCCTTCCGGAAGTCTTTGTGGTTTCCTGCTTCTGTATTCTAATAGCAAAGTCAGCCAGATCTGAGGATGCTTAAATCTGGTGACTGGATCTGTGAACAGGAAACACAGATCTTTCTACAAACCTGAAAAATGCCCCAAGTTTGCAGGAAAATCTAAAATCTTAAAGACAAAACAAAACATTGGGGTGTTTTAAAAAACATGAAAATGATAAAAGGACCCATGAGGATCTCACCCTCCCTGACAGGACTTCATTTTATCTTGTTCTTAGCTTAGCAGCCCCTTTTTCTTTCTTCTTTTTCTATGGCTGTCCCACCCAGACATTTGAATGTATATTGGTAAATGCTGGTCCAGCCTAGGGAATGGACGAGAGACTAAAATCCTTCTTTAGTCCTTGTTTGATAATGGTACACAAGAGGCTGATGGTAAATCAAAACTAACAAACTGTTTTATTTCACTTTGTGGGGAAATGGTCAGGTAGGAAGAAGAGAAGAGAAGAAGAGATTGGATTTATACCCCACCCTTCACTCAGAGTCTCAGAGCAGCTTACAAATGCCTTTCCCTTCCCCTCCCCACAACAGACACCCTGTGAGGTAGGTGGGACTGAGAGAGCTCTGACAGAAACTGCTCTTTCTCAAGAACAGCTGTGCTAGGACTATGGCTTGCCCAAGGTCATCCAGCAGGTGCAAGTGGAGGAGTGGGGAATCAAACCCGGTTCTCCCAGATTAGAGTCTGCACACTTAACCACTACACCAAACTGGCGTTTAGGATTTATGAGGTGAACAGGCAACAGGAATGAGGTAACTCTGTATAAAAATAAACACCAGATAATTTGTAAAGAACAAGTAACTGTTTTTATTATTCAGACAAGTCTTTAAAACTTGAGGTGAGAGGTTTCTTGGCAGTCTCTGCATACCTAAACAAGCATAAGCTTCTTTTTCTCACAGACGCTAAAGTTGGTGAGGGCAGGAACATTCCACACATGTTCCAGTTTCCTTCCTGGGAGTGAGAGAGAGGACCTGAGGTGCAAGGTGGTCTTGACTCTCTGTAGATTTTAAAAGAGACAAGAAGGGTGGCAAATGTGACATCCTGACCTACTTATAACCCATAACCTGAATAAGAGAAGTTGTAGAAGGTGGTGGATATTCTGTGTAAGTGGAGAAGGGGCGTCACATAGATGTTTGCTGAATTTCTTAATAATCCCTTACAATTGCATGTGCATTCAAGTGTCTTACTGCTTTATACCAGTCTTATTTCTCCACAGGCTCCTTCTTCAAATTTTGACTTCACAGGGAACCATCTTCTACGTTGTCTGGTCCACCCTGGCTGCCAGCAGGGAATGGGGGGGGGACAGGGTTGCCAGATCTGTGTTGGGATGCTGCTGCTGGAGATGTGGGGCTGGGGCCTGGAGAGGACAGGGTAGGGATCCCAAGTCCCCCCGGGGGGCGAGGAAACCCCCACCCCAGAGGTCCGTTCCCCAGCGCCGCCGGATCGGGCCCCGGGGGGGAACTCCACCCCAATGTGCGCGTCACCCGGAAGTGACGCGGGCACGCTGGGGGCGGGGCCACAACCGTGCACACTCAAGACGCCAGCCAGGAGCCCCCCGCTCCCAGCAAAGATACACTTGGCAACCCTAGGACAGGGACTTCAGTGGGGTACAGTGCCATAGAGTCCACCTTCCAAAGTAGCCATTTTCTCCAGGGGGACTGATCTCTGCAGTCTGGAGGTGACCGTAATTCCAGGGGATCCCCAGGTCCCACCTGGAGGCTGGCATCCCTAACTGAATTTATCCTGCACTGAGTTGCCAAAAGGCCTGGAGAAAAATGCCCTGGCCCTTTAACAGGAGGGCTTTTATGAGTTACTCCTCAGTAAGCATGCAAATGTCTGAAGACATCCCCCCCCAGCAATGCCATTCCTCTTATAACAATGCTACCCACCCCAAATTGGAATTAGGGAGGGAAGGATATCATGCCACTGATATGCTAGCATTATTCCAAGGTTGTTGTTTTTTTCCTCCTCCTCCTCCTCCTCTCTGGAAAGCTCCTTTAGGGTAATAGATTCAGACACTTATTTCTGCTCTGAAGTCAATGCCAGTTGACTTTTTCAGTGGCTCTGCAAATCTTGATCCACGTTCAGATTGCAAAAGTGAAACGTCATTATATTTTAAAAAGGGCTGAGCTTAAAGATGCTGACCTGGAAACTGAGCACGGATTCAACTGTTTATAAGACCGTCACAGCATGTCAATCACCCCTTCCTCAGGAAGAACAGCTGATTCACCAAATCATGTGGTAGCAGGCACCTTCTGGGACTGCACATTTCAGAATGCAAGGGAAATTGCATTTTAAATGCTCCTCCATACATGTACAAAAATATCTGGGATGGGGTGGACTTCCCCTGAGGTACTAGATTTCTAGAAGCAGAGTTATTCACAGAGGAAGCTCACAAAGATTGCAGTCCCTACCCACAGACTGAAATTTGATTTAATTTGATTTAATTGTCTTTACTGTTTTTTGCAATCAGAGTCATAAACAGCAAACCCTCATCCCACAATCAACCTCATTTCACAGGAAGAATTTAAAGGTTGCTACTGCGGTGGCTCAAGTGGTTAAGACGCTGAACTGCAGGCTGTGGAAGGTCAGTAGTTCAGCGGTTCAAGACCCGGGTGCCGCAAGACAGGGTGAGCTCCTGTCTCTAGTTCCAGCTCCTGCCAACCTAGCAGTTCGAAAGCAAGAAATTGCAAGTAGATAAATAGGGACCACTTCGGTGGGAAGGTAACAGCATTCCGTGCGCCTTGGTGTTTAGTCATGCCGGCCACATGACCACGGAAACGTCTTCGGACAGCGCTGGCTCTTCGGCTTTGAAACGCAGATGAGCACCGCAACCCTAGAGTCGGATTCGACTGGCTTTCGAGCAAGGGAACCTTTACCTTTACCTTTTTACTGCAAAAGTTATGTGATTTGACAACAGCTGCCAGAAATTTTGCCACACGCAGAGTAGTTTGCAGAGACTGAAATGGTATAATACAACTTTGGCCAAATGCATAACTCAGCTCTAGATATTCCATAGCAACGATTTCATTTTTGTTTTCCCACTTTGACCCTCTTGAACATAACTTGGCCATGTTGTCATTAAAAATGCATATTCATCTTGCATTAGCATAGTATGCATTATGCAGATTGATTTGGGAAACTAAACCAGTGAGGATCTCCAGCCACATGGAGACAAGGCTTGTGGGTTACCTCTTCTGTGGGGGCCAGAGACATAAAGGTGGTGTAAGATTAAATGGCATCCATTTGTGAGGTTCTTGAAATGCCCTATTTAAGGACGGGGAAAACCAAAGGCGCAAGGAGATTCAGTGCAGCATGTGGAATGCATATTTATTGTGCTCAGGTTGCATGAAGAGAGTGCGTGATCAGTGAGGAGGGAATACACACACACACACACACATACACACCCTGCGTCACAGTGCTTGCTATTTTCTTCCTCGATACCGCTGGGTCTCTAATTGTACAGTTAACTACATTTTGTGAGAGCGCTGTGTAATCCGAGAGGATTTTTTCATCAGCCTCTGAGGACAAAGGCAAAAAGAAAAGAAAGATTGTTCATCGATTTATTCTTTCTCTTTATGCATGGGTAGAATGTTAATATTAAACTGTCACTCCAGGACTTGGCCTTCTGGGTTGGGGATTTTGCTGTGCAATTGGGGTACCAACTCCAGGTTGGGAAATTCTGGGCGATCGGTGGGGGGGTTGGGGAGGGGGAGGACTTCAATAGGATATAACACCATAGAATCCACATTCCAACGTAGCTATTTTCCCTAGGGGAAAATTATCTCTGTTGTCCGGAGATCTGTTCCAATTCAAGGAGATCTGCGGGTCCCACCTTGCTCCTGGCAATCCTACTGTGCAAGTACATACTTTGGCCTATTGATATTGTGCCTTTATCGAGTGGGCTTTTATCCCTCCTTTCCTCCAAGAGACTCAGGGCTGTGTGCATGACTCTCCCTTCCTGCACTTTATCACAGCAAGCCTACAAGCTGGGTTAAGCCAGGGCTATTTTGGGGCAGGAACACACAGGAACAGAGTTCCGGCTGGCTCCGGAGTTGGCCACACCCACTACTGCCAAAACCTCTGCATGTGCGTGGCTACAGAGGGAAGGACTGGAGAGCGATCCCCAGTGGCGACTCTGAGGCAGGCGGGCCAGGGGGAGGATTGGGGAGGCATTTAAATGCCTCCCCTGGCCTGTCCAAGGGCTGGCTTGCCCAGGCTCCCCGCAGCTGCGGCGTGCCCGGGCAAGCCAAGGTAAGGCAGTTTAAACTGCCTTCCCTTCAAGGGGGGGGCTTGCCTGAGCTCCCTGTAGCCATGGGGAACCCAGGCAAGCCAAGGGAAGGCATGGGGTGTGGCCTAAAATGCTAATGTGCTGTGCTGTCATGGGTGTGACCTAATATGCTAATGAGTTTCTGATGCTGGGTGTGGCCTATTTGGCTAATGAGTTCCTGCTGGTTAAGCTAACAGAGTGCAATTGGCTGGCCCAAGGCCACCAGTGGCAGTGCAGGGATTTAAGGGAGATCTTTCAGGTCCTAGTCCGACTGTTTTACCAGTATGTTACAACAAGGTGGGTGCTAGTCTGTCTGAAGAAGTAGAAAAGAGTAAGAGTCTAGTGGCACCTTAAAGACTCACAAAATTTGTGGCAGAGAAAATGAAAAACTTAAATGGACTTAAACTAAAATTCCACGTGGCTTATGTGTGTATAAGACCCCTACTCTTTTCAATGACTCAGACGAATTTAAAAAGAAATGGACTGCCATTCTGAACAAAAGCTTTCTAGATTTGATGCTTTTAATTATAGTGAAATATTTGTCAGAGTTGGAAAATTTAGATCAGCATATAATAGAACTTGAACTAGATATTAAGAAAAATATGCAGGACATGAAAGAACATGATGAGAAAATGAAAGACTTAAAGGGACAGATAGCAGACTTAGAAAGGCAGATCCGAGAAACCAAAATGTAAAGATGTCAGCATGATTGTAAGGATTACAAAACTGGGTACATTTACAGATGGAATTCTCAAAATAAAGGACGCAGGAAACAAGTGTCCTGGTCAGATAAAAGCTCTTCAAACACTGAGAATGAAGCTACAGAGGAAAGTGACCAGGAACATAGAAATACTATAGGAAAATCTGGGGCTGCGCCTTTTTTAGTTACAGTATGCATATTAATGTTGTTGTGACACCACTAACTTTATAATTGTTTAATATATTGTTTTGGCAATCTTTGATGGTGTTTTCTACTAGTGGAATTTGTATATTTGTGACTCCTGTGACACTAGTCGTTTCCCCTTGTTGTTTGAGAACATTTAAAAGCAGAAGGGAAAAGAGGCTGAAGGAAGGGAAACATTCAGAATGAAACACAACACATATGAAGATATCAGGGAGCCGCCTCCTGTGTAGGAGAGCTTGAAAAAAGCCCCTACCACTCCCTACCCTTTCTGGGAACTGGGATCATTGTTGTTCTAATATGAGATTATCCGCTGCGAGCGGATTTGTTTTGCAAATTAATATTTTATGATGTTTTATTAGGAGAAGCTGAGTGCAGGGCCCAGGCGGCTGAAAGGCAGCCTCAAACTCCATTTTTTAAAAAATGGGCCCAGAGAATGTCCTTATGCAAGAGAAGACTATTCTTAGTGGAACACTGAAAAAGCACTTCTGGTGTTCGAGAGGCATCATCACAGCCACTGAATTCATCATTACAGGACGCCACAAAGGTGGGGGCTTTAAAAAATACAGAAGCCATGCTAGTGTTGTGCCAAGGTTAGAGAATACGGAACTTGCGAGCCCCCACTGTGTCACAAAGCTCACTGGGTGACCTTGAACGAGGAACGCTCCTTCCGCATCGCCTTCCTCGCCAGGTTGTTGTGGAGACAAAAAGACAGGAGCCGTATACACCGTCCTGAGCTCCCTGGAGAAAGAGCGGGATACAAATTAATAGAGAGGAAAAGGCACAGCTGATGACGATGGCCGATACTTAGATCCCAGCCCATGTCACATTATTGCACTTCCTACTTTTAAGCTACTTTTAAGCTACTTCATAACTCAAGTCCTGGGATGCCAGTCTGACAACAGCTAGGGTTGCCAGGTCCTCCCTGGCCACTGGAGGGGGGTTGAGGGTGGGGTCGCCAGATCCAGGTTGGGAAACTCCTGGAGATTTGGGGATGTAGCCTGGGGAGGACGGAGACCTCAGTGGGGTACAATGCCATAGAGTCCACCCCCACCCCCCCAGAGCAGCCATTTCATCCAGGGGAATGGATCTCTGTCATCTTGAGATGCGCCGTAAGTCTGGGGGATCCCCAGGTCCCATGAGGAGGCTGGCATCCCTCGACAGCGTCCTGGTTCTCTGCAGGATTCAAAGCAGGCTCTTCCATTAACCTCGAAACAGGGGCCTAACACAGATTGCCAGTCTGGAAGGTCGGGGTGCTAGCCTCCAGGTAGCACCTGGAGATCTTCCAGAACTACAGCCGATCTCCAGACTACATAGATCAGCTCCTAAGGAGCAAATGGCCGCCTAGGAGGGTGAACTCTATGGCATCATACCCTGCTGCAGACCCTCCCCTCACCCCGCCTTCCCTAGACTCTGCCCCCAAATCTCCAGGTTTAAGAGCAGCTGCGTTTCCCTTTTAAATGCATGAAGCTGGCATTTCCCTGCGAGCCTGATCTCAAGCAGAGATTGGGCTTGGGAGGAAACACAGGTTTGGGAGGAAACACGGGTTCCACACACTTAAAGGGAGAGAGATGGGTGGCTTTGGGTGTTGGAGGTGGGGCTTCCCCCCCCTGGCCATCTGGCCGACGGTGGGTAGAACCCCCCCAAAACGGGGGACCCCTGGCAAACCGGGGATGGGGGGTTGGCAACCCTCGTCTGGAAGGTCGAGCACCTGGAGATCTTCCAGAACTACAGCTGATCTCCGGACTACATAGATCAGCTCCCAAGGAGCAAATGGCTGCCTAGGAGGGTGAACTCTACGGCATCATACCCTGCTGCAGACCCTCCCCTCACCCCGCCTTCCCTAGACTCTGCCCTCAAATCTCCAGGAATTTCCCAACCTGGAGTTGGCAGCCCTACTGGAAGGCCTGACTTCTGTTGAACTTTCCCAGCTTTCTCTACTGACTGGGCGACCTTCCATTTTTCAAACCGGCCAGGAACCTTATGGAAACCTTTCAAGGTCCAACCTGATATACTCAGCAAACCACTATTTCCCCATCACAAGCTGATCTGTTTTCCCTTTTGCACTCATTGCCTTCCTGCCATTCTGTCTCCATGGACATCAAGCCCCATGTTCTCTTTTGGAGCCTACCAGATGCAAACCTCACTCATAGGGGGTTTGGGAGGCCACAGTAATATTCCTCCCAGCAGGGCAGTACCAGACCTCCATTTCACAACCACCTGTTAATCTGGCCCCCACGTTTGCATCCTAGTAGAAATGGTGGAACTCATTAAGCGGGGTTTTTTATGTTGGATTTTTAGTCCGAGATGCCAAACGAGAGTTTCAAAAGTGATAAAGATTTATTATGGTTTTATTTTGAGCATCTTTAGTTATGGAGTCAGGGGTGACTTTACAATGGTAAATAAAACAAGCCATCACAAAAACAGCAGATCAACCACCAGTCCACAAAAACAGCAAATAATAAGGCACTTGCTCACCTCAGGTGTCGGTAAATTAAGGCAGAGGGTTAATTCCATCATGGGTCTTCTGAGTGTAGATTGCCAGTTTGGTGTAGTGGTTAAGTGTGCGGACTCTGATATGGGAGAACCAGGTTTGATTCCCCACTCCTCCACTTGCACCTGCTGATGTGACCTTGGGTCAGTCACAAGCTCTAGCACAGCTGTCCTTGAAAAAGAGCAGTGTGTGTCAGAGTTCTCTCAGCCCCACCCACCTCACAGGGTGTCTGTTGTGGGGAGGGGAAGGGAGATGAGTCTGTAAGCCGCTCTGAGACTCCAAGTGAAGGGCGGGGTATAAATCCAATCTCCCTCCTCCTCCTCTTCTTCTTCTTCTTCATTCATTAGGTAGGGGGAAAGGAGGGATTCCCTATTCCAGCCTGAGCTCTTGTGATTCAGAGCTCACTTCTTCAGATGCAATAGAAATGAAGAAAATAATTTTGTTGCTTGGGGGGCAACAGTGGGAGGGCTTCTTGAGTTCTGGCCCCACTGATGGACCTCCTGATGGCACCTGGGTTTTGGCCACTGTGTGACACAGAGGCTGCGGTCACATGCTACACACACTAAACAATCCACTTTCAATCCACTTTCAATCCATTTTCAGTGTACTTTCCAACTGGATTTTACTGTGTGAACTGACAAAATCCAGCTGGAAAGTGCTTTGGAAGTGGATTGAATGTGGATTATTTGGTGTGGGTGACCACAGCCAGAGTGTTGGACTGGATGGGCCATTGGCCTGATCCAACATGGCTTCTCTTATCTTCTTATTTCCCTCCAATTTATCCAGAAAATTACAGAAGGGGAGGGGGAAGAGTTGAGCACAGAGCAGCCTGGCATCCTAAATCTGGTGTGACTGTCTGATTCGGGGACCTGAACAGCTTACGTTACATAATGGACGAGGAAAGAGGTCATTGGTTCTAGCCTCCCCCGCTCCTGCGGTGAAAATTAACAAAAGCGCATGCCAACATAAATGTTGTTAGTCTTTAAGGTGCCACTGGACTTCTGTTTTGGTTTGCTACAATAGACGAGGAAAGGCTACCCCTCTGGATGTATAAGTAAGAGCCGGTATCTTGAACTGAACCGAGAAACAAAACAGGCAGCTGTTGCAGTGTCCTTAAGACAGGCACCTCATGTGCATGTGGACTGAACTCCTGATTACTTAGGGGACTTGCCACAATTGGCGGCAGTTCCCGTTTCCAAATTATCTTCAAAGGAGCACCAAGCAGAGTGTGTTAGAGTTTAACTTGACGAGCGTTGGGTGTGCCATCTTCTTTCCGAGGTTACAACAGCTGTTATTTGCGAGGGGGCCACGAGGCATCATCGACTCTTCTCCTCACAGGCACCACCAGCGTCACTCCCTGTGGATTCTCAGTCTGCTTCATCTCCCCTTTCTGCCTTGATCTTTCGTCACTGGAAGCAGAGCCTTGATCATACTGTCGCCCAAGATTCCCATGTTGTTCTCATTGCGCACATGCAGAACAGCTTTGGAATGCCACATGATGTCTTGGATTAAGGGATGCGCTATTCGAATGCAAGGGTGGGAACACCCAGGGCACGCTGGAAACTAAAACAGATTGTGACAGAGGCTCGAGCATGTGTGCAGTGTGTGGGCATCAGAGAAAACGGGGTGAGGAACATTCTCTTCTCCCCTTGCAGCATCTACAGACCGAACTCTCCGCCCAGTCCTGCTGTGCTTTGCTGCAGCGTAGAAGAAAGAGAGATGGGAAATGAATGGAGTCTACAGTTCTACAGCTACGATGCGCTATTCGAATGCAAGGGTGGGAACACCCAGGGCACGCTGGAAACTAAAACAGATTGTGACAGAGGCTCGAGCATGTGTGCAGTGTGTGGGCATCAGAGAAAACGGGAGGAGGAACATTCTCTTCTCCCCTTGTGGCATCTACAGACCGAACCCTCCGCCCAATCCCGCTGTGCTTTGCTGCAGCGCAGAAGAAAGAGAGATGGGAAATGAACGGAGTCTACAGTTCTACGGCTACATTCCCAGAAGATGCATCACTGGATCCTAAGGCAGGCAGTGTGGTACAGTGGTTAGAGCAGGGTGTCCCCCCCCCCAATGCGGTGTAGTGCCAGCTGCCACTTTTTCTGATGCCTGCCACGGGGGGGGGGGGGCGTTTGCCCAGCAAGACTTCTGGCTGACCACTAGAGATCTGATTGGCTGTTCAGATTTTCAAAAACTTTGCTATGGCAGCAGCTGCCACGACAGCACAAAGATCTTCACCGTGTGACTAGAGGTTAGCTGCACCCGCCATTTTGTGGCTGGCACCACCTCTTGTGGTCGCCACTTTTGGCAGCCTTTCTGTGGCTGCCCCCACCATGCTTTGACAGAATTCCAAATTCTGATAATAACGCAGCCTATAGCATTCAGCTCTTCTCCATTTTATCCTCACAACATCCCTGCGAGGTAGGTAGGTGAGGCCAAGAGAGAGTGACTGGCCCAAGGTCACCTTAGGAGCTTCCATGGCACGAGTTGGGGTTTGAACCAGTGTCTCCCAAATACTACTCCGACATGCTTAACCACTTCCCCACACCTGCTCTCAAACGTGCACCTGTGCAAAATGTTTTCATTACTGGTATTCAGAGCAGGGATGCCGTGACGGGCAGAGAACAGTACAAAGGCAGCAAGTCGGCACCTCCTAAATCCTCACAACCAGCAACTCTAGGGAATCCAGGAAGTGCTGGCTCATCGGAAGCCAGGTCTCCCACCCTTCACTGGCCATTCTCACTGCCGCTCAGCTGGGCAGTGGGAGAAAAATGGGAGCCAATTCTGGCACAACCAGAGGTGATATCATTGTGTTGCCACAAACGCTCTAGCATTCAGCCAAAGCTCTTTGCTTTAACAAGCCCAGTTTGGCTGGGGATCCTGGAGGTGTTTTGTGGTTTTTTTGTGTGTGTTTTTTTTTGGGGGGGTTGTCATCTTCTGAGCATGGAACAGGGGTCACTGGGGGTGGGGGGAAGGTATTAGTGAATTTCCTGCATTGTGCAGGGAGTTGGACTGGATGACCTTGGAGGTCCCTTCCAACTCTATGATTTTATTCTATGATATAGCAAGGAGGGGCGAAGGCCCTCACTCCCCACACCTCCATTACACGGCCACTTGCTCAGGAGCAGCAGCCATGTTCCTGCCCATGGGCTCCATTGGGGCTCTTCTCTCCAGCAGCAGCAGCAGCAAAAAACAGGAATTGGGAACAACATTGCACAATGTTGAGAGTCATCCCTTTCTGTTTGCACCTGAAAGTGACATCATGGTACTCTGGGAATTCTCCCATCTATATGGTAAAAACCAGAAGTGATGTTGTGATGTCACTTCCTCCCCCCCCACCCAGTACTCCTGCTGGTTGCCGGTGCTTTGCTGGCCACCCTAATCTTCACGATCTCAATCCAAACTGGACTCACACCGGTTTGGGAATTAAGTTCCGACCACAGAATTCCCAGAAAAAAACATTTCATCAGCCCAAATCATGGGAGCCATGTGGAGCATGTGAAAACAAGATTTATGCTTTTGTGTGCAATGGAGGCTTCAGCCTGCAATTTTACAATAAACCCTTTTAAAGATACTGTGCTAGGAAGGGACTTACTTTTCTTCCTCCTTTGGGAGCAAGTTTTCCACCTTCCATCCCCAGAATCCTGCTTTTTTTGGGCTGCTCCGTTTGTTTGCTGGGATGCCAGGCCTCAATGGTGAAGGGGCAGATGTCACCTCCAAGTGAAAACTGGGTTTTGTATGTATGTGATGTCGACAGGTAGTGGAACACAGTTGTCAATCTCCAGGTGTGGGCTGGAGAGCTCCTTGAATTACCACTAATCTCCAGAGTACATAAATTCCATGGTTTTTATTCATGTAAAACATTTATTCCTCTTTTCCAGGAGAAAATGGCTTCTTTAGAAGGTGGACTGCGTGGTATTATACCCTACCAAGGTCCTCCTCTCCCTGAACCCCACTGTCCCAGGCTCCACCCTCAGATCTCTAGCTATTTCTGAACCTGGAGTTGGCAACCCTATCAGTTCCCCCATCAGCCCTGGGGGAGAATGCCCTCCCAAAGTGAGCATATGGCATCCCTAGAGTTCGCTCTGTACGGTCATACAAGATTTTTTACTTGGTTTCATTTTGTTGGGGGATTATACAGGGGACAATAGTCCTTGTATAGCTTTATGTACTAGTTGAAACTTTCTATTCGTACAGCTGTAGGCTATAGCTATTTTTTTGTCAATATCAATGCTTTTTTACTACCCTACTAATCCCAGGAGGGTTTTGCAAACACTGGGCATAGAAAAAAACAGAACAAAGGCTGTTAAAGCACATTTGGCTTGGTGAACTTCTCTAAAAGTGGAGCAGCTGTAATTATAGCCTCTCACTTTTCTTTTGCTCTCATCGATACCTGCTCCAGCTCTCAAGGATGAGTTATGATTAAGGGTGTTATTGGCACTCGAAAGGAAGCTCACCTTAGGTTCTATTTATGCTCTAAATACAAGCCATGAGGCATAGTATAGCTTGCCTGGCTAAAGTTGTAGAAGATTTTGCAGAAGGGTGATTGATCTTTAGTGTTGACTGGCAGGCAGTGGCCGCTGTATTTGTGCAAAGGCTCAGTATAGCAGATACATATGGGAAAATACCAATCCCTCTTCAAGGGACAAGGTGTGCTACACAGCCTCTCAAAAATGCCTTCTTGCTCGTACATTGTATTTTCTCTTCCCCTAATTTAGTAATATGGTTGTTCCTTTCTTGGTGTGATCATGACAGACTGTTTGCTAATGGACTAACCCTTCGATCATGCCTGTTCATGGAGGCATAATGGCGTTCATCTCCAGAGCCCGGCTTTTGGAGAAGGAATTACTGAACAAATTGGACGTCGCTTCTCAAGCAATCCACTTTCTTGCAAATCATTTGGGATCCATTTAAAGCTACAGATGGGATTGGTTTTATAGTAAAAACACCTGCCTCAGGATTGTGGGACAAGCTGAAATACCACATTTAGCAAAGCTAATGGAAATTTTTGTCTGCCCAGTTTTCCAAAAATAAAACTAGAGTTCCAACTCCGGGTTGGGAAATACCTGGAGATTTTAGGGGTGAAGCCTGACGAGGGCAGGGTTTGGGAAAGGGAGGGTCTTCAGTGTCATAGCGTCCACCTTCCAAAGCAGCTATTTTCTCCAGGTGAACTGATCAGTTGTAATTTCAGGAGATCTCCAGCCATCACCTGGAGGTTGGCAACCCTAATTGGGGCCAGTTCACATGTGCCAACAAAGTCCTCTTGTCCTACATGTGCTGCCACGAGTCCTGTCAAAGACATGCATTGAAGTGGACCATGCAGTCCCATGCTTGGAGGTTAGTTCCAAGGAATATACCCGAAGACAAATACACATTTCTTTACCCTGAAATGGCTCCAGGGAGCCACTGTTTGCCCATTGGGAAAACTTAAGTCTCCCCAGTGGAACAAATAGCAGTTCCCAGAGCTTGTTTCAGGCCAGGAATGCAGCACAGGAGGACAGTCTTCATCTCCCAATCCCTGCGTGCCACAGTCCCATTCCAAACCAGATCCCCCATGCACTTGACAAATAAATTCTGGGCACAGAATTCTGACACCATGTCTGTTAACCAGACGTATGGAGGACTGGAAGAATTTATATATGAATGGGCCCTTATAGTTTCCAACAGGAAACTAAATGGACTTGTTGTTAGCTGTTGTACATTTTCCGGGTTGTGTGGCCGTGGTCTTGGCATTGTAGGACTCGACGTTTCACCAGTAGCTGTGACTGACATCCTCAGAGGTATAACACAGAAAGATGGAGTACTCTCTTGACACAGAGGTGGGGAGGTGCGAGCCACCTCAGAGATCCACAGAGGCCTCAGCCAGGTTTTGAAACCTCTGGCCATAATGAAAAGAAAAAAGGATAAGGTGTGATGCCCGTAAACACGTGTTGTGAAGCTGATGAAATGCAAAAAAAAAAAAAAAAGTACATGTCAAAATCTGAGGTCTCTTTAGGGATGCCAGCCTCCAGGTGGGGCCTGGGGATCCCCTGGAATTTCAGCTCAGACTACAGAGATCAGTTCCCCTGGAGAAAATGGAGGGTGGACTCTCTGGCATTGTGCCCCACTGAGGTCCCTGTCCTCCCCAGGCTCCACCCCCAAATCTCCAGAAGTTTCCCAGCCCAGATCTGGGAACCCTACTGCCCCCCTCCCCCATCAGTGGCTGGGAGGGGCCTGGCAAGTCTAGCCCACCCACCCCTTTGAGCTTGGGGCCCAGGTAGGGTTGCCAACTCCAGATTGGGAAATTCTTGGAAATGTTGGGGTGGGGCTTCCCCTACTGGCCAGAAGCCCAAAAAATCGGGGGGACCCCCACCCGGACTGGGGGTCTGGCAAGACTACTTGAGTTCTTAGCAGTTGTGTTGAGAATTGTGGCCAGGTAAATCCTGATCTGGTGAAATCCTCGTCGTTCTGGTGGGAAAGAGACAGGCATCCATATCTTTTCTCCTGCCACTCGGGAAATCAGTTAAGGGGAGCAGTTCTGCACAGAAAAATAGTTGGAAAGGAAAGTTTGACATGTCACGTCTAAATTGGGCTTGATAAATGGCTAGAATCAACATGATGTGGTGGTTGAAGTGTGGGGGATAGAGTTATCAGCCCAGTGTAGGCGACCCCCTAGGAGACAGGAGGAGTGGAGTGGCACCAGGCTGTTGTTTTACTAATGCTGTAATGTCATTTTTGGCACAAACCCAGGCGTGGCATCACTGCATTGGCACAATGCTCTAGGATTCACCCAAAACTTGGATAAAACCTAGAATGTCAAGCTGATGCAGTGATGTCACTGCCAGGTACGCACTGGAAGTGACCATGCTGGTGCAATGCCAATCCCCCCCCCCCGATTTTGCTCCTGTTGCTGCACTGAGAAGAGTGACAGGATCTGGCGTGCGAACCTGGGAAGACCCAGGTTCAAGTCCCTTCTACCAAGAAAATGGCTGGGTTGATTTTGAGCCAGTCATGCACTCTCATTCTAACCTACCTCATGGGATTGTTGTAAAAATGGGGGGGGGGGGGGAAACTATGTATACCACCCTGAACACCCTTAGGAAAAAAAAGTGGGATAAGAAAATAATCTACTTTCAAGCTTACTTCCAGGATCAGGATCAGACTGCAAGGATAAGCTTGTGCAGAGGGGAAACTTGTTGGTATGCTTCTGAATCAACTGTGGGCAATTATCATAATAGTTATTACTTTGTTAAACTCATCCCTTGTTACTAAATCCTAGAACAGGCATTACTACATAAATAGAGGCTGATGTTTATACATGCCGTCGTAATATAAATAGAAATCCTAATGGCAAGCTGCGCAACAGGCTTTTCGGTTTCATGATTCAGAAACAGCTTTAGAGGGAGGGGGAGAAGACCCAGAATCTGAGCCAGGTAGAACTGGGACCTTATGGGCAACACCGGAAACGCGCACATCTATAAATAACACGTAGTTATTTCCATTAATGTCAGAAAGGCACAATCACTGTCGACTGGGGGCGGGAAGGATTTCATGACAGTGAAAGTAAAATTCTGCAAATTCACCAGATACTGAGCAAATTAGGAAGTTGCAGAGTTTTGACAGGACAGATCAGGCAGGGAACGCGTTATTGAGCTGCAGTAATCCATAAGAACATAAGAGATGCCAATGTTGGATCAGGCCAAAGGCCCATCCAGTCCAACACTCTGTATCCCACAGTGGCCAGAAATACCAGTGCCATCAGGAGGTCCACCAGTGGGGCCAGGACATTAGAAGCCATCCCACTGTTGAACCCCCCCCCCAAGCACCAAGATGACAGAGCATCACTTGCCCCAGAGTCCCTATCTATACCTTGTGGCTAATAGCCACTGATGGACCTCTGCTCCATATGCTTATCTAATTCCCTTTTGAAGCCGGCCATGCTTGTAGCCGCCACCACTTCCTGTGGCGGTGAATTCCATGTGTTAATCACTCTTTGGGTGAAGAAATACTTCCTTTTATCCGTTCTAACCCGACCGCTCAGCAATTTCATGGAGTGCCCACGAGTTCTTGTATTGTGAGAAAGGGAGAAAAGTACCTCTTTCTCTACCTGCTCTATCCCATGCATAATCTTATAAACCTCAATCATGTCACCCCTCAGTCGTCGTTTCTCCAAGCTAAAGAGCCCTAAGCGCTTTAACCTTTCCTCATAGGGAAAGTGTTCCAACCCTTTTATCATTCGAGTTGCTCTTTTCTGCACTTTTTCCAAAGCTATAATATCCTTTTTAAGGTGTGGTGACCAGAATTGCACACAGTATTCCAGATGAGGTCGCACCATTGATTTATATAGCGGCATTATGATATTGGCTGATTTGTTTACAATACCCTTCCTAATAATCCCCAGCATAGCATTGGCCTTCTTTATTGCAGTCACACACTGTCTCGACATTTTCAGTGAGTTATCTACTACAACTCCAAGATCTCTCTCTTGATCAGTCTCTCCGTGGTAAGGCAAATGGTACAAAAGTTATCAGATACCAAGTTGAGACAATGCTGCTCAAGCTTGGCAAGGCACCACACCCAAGCCCTTACTGTAAAATCAGTGCAATAATAAAGGCATGTAGATCTGTATCTCTATCCAAAGCAAGAGAGCTGAAAATGGAAACTGCAAACAAGGCACAGCTGACACAACCGATCTATGACAAAATAGTAACACTGGCTACAAGAAGATCACAGCATGTTCCAGCACATAGACCAAAATGTACGTACATGCACAATGTTTATTTTGAGGGCATTTGTATCCTGTCCTTCTTCCAAGGAGATCATAGAATCATAGAGCTGGAAGGGATCTCCAGAGTCATCTAGTCCAACCCCCTGCATAATGCAGGAAATTCAGAAATACCTTCCCCCCACCCCCCCAGTGACCCCTGTTCCATACCCAGAAGATGACAAAAACCTCCAGGATCTCCAGCCAAACTGATCCGGAGAAAAATTGCTTCCTGACCCTAAAGTGGTGATCAGCATTCCCCTGGGCATGTAAGAAAGGGCCCCGAGAACTAAGCACTGAGGCAACCCTTCCTGCCCTCCCTCTCATGATCTGCCTCAGTTCACAGAATCAGCATCGCTGCCAACTTAGGCACTGCTTACAACTTAGATCGAGAAAGCATAGATTGGTCTCCCCTCCTCTATTTGTAATCCTCACAACGACCTTGTGAGGTAGGTTAGGTTGAGAGAGAATGACTGAGACTAGATCACCCAGGGAGGTTTCACAGCATGCAGGGATTGGAACCTGGGGCTCCCGAACAAACATTCTAACCACCGCACCACCCTGGCTCTCCAAGAATGGCATTTTAGATACCTCTATTCAGCACTGCATGCAATGAGTTGTAATAAAGAATCTTCATCACTGTTGTCCTTAAAGCGCCTGGAAGTATAAATTCTTGGGGATGGCGGCGGCAGCAGCAAAACTGGATGAAGGAACAGTTTGAAAAGGGTCTTTTCCATAAACCTGTTGTGTGTGGACACGTCGAAGATATGAACTGCTGGTCTTTTGCCATTACTTGGTTCTTAGCTGTGGATCTGGGAGACCTCATTTTAGTTCCTGTTCTGCCATGGAAGCCCGCAGGGTGACCCTGGGCCAGTCTCTCTCACTCTCTCAGCTCAGACAACCTCACAGAGTTGTTGTGAGAGGATAAAATGGAGGAGGAGAGAACAGTGTTGTGAGCAGATTTAGGTCCCTTTGTGGAGAAGGGCAGGGGAAAACCCAGGTTCAAATCTCCACTCAGCCATGAAGTTTAATTGGGTGACCGTGAGCCGGTCTCTTGCTCTTTCTCAGCTCAGCCTACCTCATAGGGTGGTTGTGTGGACAAAACAGTAGAGGGCGAACTGTGTCGGTACCCCTCAACTCCTTGAAGGAAGGGCAGGTTAAACACGTGACAAAAAAATACAATATTGGATTATTGGTTTGATCCAGGCCCACTCTCCTGCCATTCATTTATTTCTATTATTTAAATTATTTAGAATACATTGATTGCATTCCTCAGCTCATAGTATATGAAGGAGTGGGCTAGTCCATGAAGTTTTAAACTAGAATAAAATATCCTTAAGTCATTAAACTGTCACAAGACTCTTGTTTCCACGTGGGCAAACCCTCCTTTGTTTGTTTCCCCCCTGCAAGAACAGACTCCCAGCGCTACCCCTCGGGATCTTTATGATTGTCGTTAAGCTGGACTTCGAGCCTCTACTCCTGACAAGAGTCAAGGAAAACTGCATTCTACAAATGGGTAGAGACACCTCCTTCTTTATTCATCCCCATGGCCCAGGGCGGATCTAGTGCTTGTGGGGGGCAGCAGGTGCCGTCTCGAATTCTTGCACGGTCTGGCTTGTGGTTCTGCCCCCTGCCCAAGTCCCGGCCAGCTCTCTGGCGCGGCCACTTTACCAGCTGGCCTCCCACCCCCACCGCTTTATGTTTCGCTCCCCGCCCTGTAAAGCTTCCCCTGCCGCATCTCAGACCTTCAAGAAGAGCCAGAGCGGCGGCCTCTTCTCCCTCCGCTCGCCTCGGTGGCGGGCTAGTTCCAGTGGCGGTGCGTCCCTCTGACGCGCCGCCAGCCCCTTTCCCCTCCGCTCTTACAACCGGCGCAGCAGAGCAGATGCTGGCCAGGCTGCGACTGGGGAGCGGCTAGGGGTGGGAGGCACCACCCAGCGCCGGCAGAAACGCCCCCGGGAGGCACCTGCGCCGCCCCGGACGGCACCTAACGCCGGCTGGGAGAAGCCGCCAGTCTGCAGTCCTCCGGCTCGCGCGGCTCTTCCTTCCATCCCCCCCGAGGCGGCTTCGGGCTGGGCTCGTCTGGCCGGCTTCCTCCTCCTGCTGCTGCTGCTGGATGGCTTTTGGGAGGACGCGGGGAGAGGAGCCGCCGGTTCCCCGGGCCCGATGAGGGCTTTCTCGGCAAGGTCATCTCGCCTTTCGCCCGGGCTGCAGCAGCTGTCGGAGGTGAGGCGGGCGCTGGGGAAGGAGCGAGGCGAAGGCGAGGAGAGGCGCGGAGCGGGGCTGGCAGACAGGCTGTCTCCGCCCGGGCTGGCTTGTCTGGAGGCTGGCAG
>NW_015170306.1:611753-616923 GCF_001447785.1 Gekko japonicus | reverse complement strand
ACATGGAACAGCTCTTTTTGAGCATTGCACTGGTTTGGGGGAGGAAGAGCCCACCTGCACCGTCAAGGTGAACTCGGCGAGGAAGTGGGAGCCTTTTAGTCGCCTTCGCGCCCGTGCCGGTCACGGCTTTCCTTTTTTGCAGAGGTCTGGCGAGGGGGAGGGGGTAGCCAGAGACGTGCGAAAAAGGGTTTCCAGACGCGTGTTTGTGGTGGCGCTGGAAATGGGAGGGGGGGGGTTAGCAGAGCTGCGTGGCCTTGTTGCAAAAACCCCCCCCCCATACGAGGTATATTGCAGCTTTTGATCCCCACCCCACCCCAAGCGGGCTCGTGTATTTGGGGGTGCTTTTGAAAGGGGGGGTAGATGGTTGCCCTTTTCTCTGACCTGTTTGCCTGATGTGATTGGAAATCAGCTGGAAATTAGATCAGTTCTATTCGCTTCCTCATCCCCCCCGTATAAAAAAATGTCCCCCCCAAAAAAAATTTGTTGTGCCTTCTGGGGATATTTTCCCTTAGAAGGAATTGGTAGGACCTGGAGGGAATGTATAATGTCAGGTGACCCACAGGGCAGAGGGGGAAAAAATGAAACCAATTGGATTGAGGCCCAGATGCATGACATGTCTACAAACTGTTTATGGGAGGCTTTGACGGCGAGATAATTTATTCTGAAATATAGCGCTGAGGGAACTCCTCCCCCCACCAAGGTCAGGATGAGTCTCTGCAGCCCTTAAGAGACCAGCTCCTTTGCAAGATATGTTTGTGCAAACTGATATTCTGCAGACCTCAAGATCTTCAGATTTGTTTTAACTGTGCTTCTGGTTATGCTGTGATAAATGAAAGGCAGTGTGGTGTAGCAGTCAGAGTGTCTGGATGCCCTCGGTTTAGATCCCAGCTATGCCATGAAGTTTTGTGTTGACCTTGGGCCAGACACTAACTTTCAACGTAACCTACCTCTCAGGGTTGTTGTGAGGCTGGGATGCAGACAAGGACCATGGATGTCATCCTTTGAGAAGGACTGTGAGGTAAAACTCTGCTAGGTAGATTAATGATCTGACGGGGTAAATTGCTTGAGTGGCAGCGTGGTGTTTTTTTTTGTTTAACCATTCTGATGTGTGTATCACTGCTCTGATTTATCCATTCATGAGAGAGGGAGTAGAAAATATGAAAAGGGTTCTAGCTTCCAGCTAAGCACTTACAAGAGGGGTTAATTGTTTAATTTCCCATTGTGTGAATGCAACTTAGTTATAATGGTAGATACTGAGCAGGGGAATGGCCAGCATTTCAGGTCAAATGTGGGGATGTCAGATCTGACCAAAAGTGACCGTGAAATAACTTCTTCCTGGAGCAAAATTCCTGTAGTAAATTCTCCCCATTTCTCCATGATTGAAAGAACCGAATTTAGAAAGTTCGTGGAGGGAGAAAATGTTATTCTATTGGCTTTCGTGCAAAAAAACAGTTTTACTTCTTAATCTTTAAACAAACACGTTGAATTTCCTCTTCCTGTTTCAAAAGCTAGCTTGTCTGCTGCAAACCTAAGCCATGCCAACAATATGCGTTTATGGGGCCTTATCTAATTGTTCATTGATTTCATCTTTATTTGACGGTGAGCATTGCATTTTTAAGAATTTCTACAAATGCACATTTCTGGAGGCTAGTATTTAAGACTAAAATAAAAACATGGATGTAGAAAAGTTAGAGCCTTTTAAAAGGAGAAGTAGATCTATTGCCATCTTTTGGGGCTATGAAAGTAAAGAATGTATATGATTTGGGCTCAGTTCTGGGGGAAGTTTTTCTGTACATGCCCCATTGAAACAAACGGGAGCTATGTTAGATCCAGGGCAGGAGAACTTGCTTTTCGATTGAGCCCTTTGTCCTTTTTTTTTTTGCTGCAGTGTATGTGTGTGTGGTTTTCTTTTCTTTTTCCCCTCTGCCATCCAGTGGAGAAGAGTCATTACCATGGCAACACCACTGTCACAGCATAGAAATACTTCCTTGGCACAGGTGATGGGGGGAAACAAGACAGCGAGCCTGTAGAAAACAAGCCGTAGTCTGGTGACGTCCTTTCATTAAGACTCCCAAATTTTAATGACTGCTTTTAATAGTATCTGTCTTTGCAAGGGCACTTTGATTGAATTTGGTACCAGGAAAAAGGGAGGGGGAGAGAAGGGGGGGAGATGGAAGAAAACATGACATCCACATTGCTTCTGTCTTCCATGCCACTCTATGGGTCTCTTTTTTTGGTACAGATTTTACCATAAAGTACATTATAATTTAATTCTCGGGCCGCTCTGCTAAGCACCTTCATTAAATTCTGCAGTGCTGCGGCTGTGTCCTAACTAGTGGCCTTGGTTTGCATATGGGGAGGGGTGTCCCTGCTGCACTCTGAAACAAACTCAAGTGACCTCGGAGCCAGTTGCTGAATTTCATACTTATAAGTGAACTCTCTCAAGGTTAGCAGGAACAAGCAGATATTTTTGTGAGGGGAGGGGTTGTCAGAGCAAGGTGTGCTGTGATGAAACACGATAGGGCAAGCTACTCAGTCCCTTATACACACAGGAGCCTGCAACGGACAGAGCTCGGTGCTCACAGAGGGGCTGTGGACAGGGTAGGAAGGGGAGTGGGTGTCTGGGAAACTCAGTGATGCAGGCAGGAGGTGGCAGGGGGTGCCTTGGGAGGATTGTGCCATCTGTGCCTTAAAAGGAGCTATTGCTGCAATAATTCATAATGGTGAGATGGTGGACTTTCTCTCCTTTTTCTCTGCATGGACAGTGTTAAAAGCAGACTAGACAGATTCATGCAGGACAGGTCTATCAGTGGTACTAGCCATGGTAACTGAAGGGAACCTCCATGTTCAGAGGCAGTCAACCTCTGAATCCCAGCGCCAGGAGGCAACATCAGGGGAAGGCCTCGGCCTCTGTACCATGTTTGTTGGACCGCCGGAGAAACTAGTTGGCCACTGTGTGAGAAAGGATGCTGGACTAGGTGGACTTTTGGTCTGACCTAGCAGGGCTCTCTTTAAGTTCCGCCCAGTAGTAACAAATCCATGGCCTTTAACAGAAACATGCTCAATTGTGATCCGCCCCCCCCCCCCGAATGTTGCTCTCCCACCATGTTTTGCCAATATTTTGCCAGGTATGCCATGCAAGCTGGGACATACTTCTTGGGCACCGGTCCCAAAACTTTGCTGAGGCTGTGTCCCTCCAGATGTTTTGCAGGAGGATGTCAGGGAGCTGGTGGGCCTCCCCTGGCAGCCCTTCTTTTGAAGCCAAGAGGTGAGGTGGACGGGGCTAGTCCAGACCCTGTTGCTATGGATGGAATGCATAACTGGCCGGAGGTGAAGAGAAAGGAGTTACTGTAGCCGTAGTAAATCCATGCCCTTCCTCTGCCTGCACTTTCATGATGTCCAGCACAAGACCAAGAAAAGGACCTGGCATTCATTTTATCCCTTAAGACCCCTTCCATGGTTTCTGAGATGGTTCTGCCCATATGAGGAACACAGGAACTTTGAACTGTTTTATACAGACAGCAGATGACATGGTAGACTGCAGAGTGGGAAACATGACTGAGTATTCCTCTGTATTAAAAGGAAGGAAAAATCCCTTCTCTTTAAAAAAAACTGGACATTGGGGAGAAAGATTCTAGGACTAGTCATAATCAGTGTTCCCTCTAAGCTGAGTTAGTGTGAGCTAGCTCACAGTTTTTTAGCCTCCGGCTCACACATTTTTGTCTCAGCTCAGGAAGGGATGGCTCCAGAGCCAACTAATTTATGCAGTAGCCAAATTTCTCACTCACAGCTTTAATGCCAGTAGCTCACAAAGTACAATTTTTGCTCACAAGACTCCACAGCTCAGAGGGAGCATTGGTCATAATCCACTTGGGCATTGTGAGCCTCTACAGCTCACAATGCAATCCTTAGCAAAGTTATAGCCTTCTAAACCCACTGACTTCAGTGGGATTAGAAGGTGTAACTCTGGATAGGACTGTACTGTCAGTGACTTTATATTCAATGAAATGCCAAGCTTTCTCCTTGCTAGTTTTGTATGCACAAAGCTTTTTTTTCCTGTGGGAGGTAGATAGCTCTCTCGCTCTCTCTTGCATACAAGCATGCCCGTGAATTGAATTTCTGTAATTCAGGAGCACTCGTACCACATTGGTGTAGATTAGTCTTTAGTGAGTTATGCAGATTCTCTCATGCCATTCTGGCACAGCTTATTGAATACTGGAGTTATGTGCAAGCACACTTCTGTCTGACAATAGCCTAAATAGTAGATCAGGGACACCTTTGAGGGCTTTTTGGATTAATTTGTACAACCTAATTAGCGTGGCATAAAAGACAGCTGGCGTGGTGTAATGTGAATAGAGTGCTGGACTACGATCTGGGAGACCTGGGTTTGAATCCCCATTCTGCCATAGGAGTTTGTTGGGTAACCTTGGGCCAGTCGCACACTCTCAACTAGTCTACCTAGCAGGGTTGTTGTGAAAATAAAATGGAGGTGGGAGAATAGTGCTGTAAGCCACTTGGGGTCCACATTGGGAAGAAAAGGGTGATATAAAAGAAGTAAATGAATGTTGTTGTTGTTTTTTAATCAGATGACCAGATTGTGGCAGATGCATTCAGAGGGAACTACTATGCATTCAGCCTGTGGTTCCGTTTGCTTTCAGTAGCTTGCAGTAGAAGAACTGGCTGCGTGGAAGACAAACGCAGCTGCTTTGCAGAATCTGCACAGCAAGCATGCTGATTGGGTCACGTGAAAGTGGTGTAGGATCCAATCATTGCCCTTATGCCAACGGATGGCAGTGAGAGAGTGAGTAAGTTAAAAAAAAAAGTAAACCAAAATATTCTTTGCTTTTTGCATTTTTGCAAGTTGAAGTAATACTGCATAGAAGGTGGAAGGGATATTGGTCAGTAGTGCACATTTTTACATTGAGAGAGAAGCTACGGGGAGTAAACACATTTAAAAATGTGATTCTGGGCAATAATGAGCCTCGTTTGAAAATTCTTAGGACCTTTGATACCATCAGCCTTTGCACATAGGGTGGTTTCAGTGTACTCCAAAAAGTTTATGGCAGAAGACATGCAATAGTTTTTAATATTATTATTAAGGCCAATACATATGAGACAGAGCAGTGTGCAAATGTTCTCTAGAGCTCTTCATCAGGCTGGGAGGGAAAGA